>NW_024608572.1:0-68098 GCF_018296145.1 Oncorhynchus tshawytscha
ATTATATTATGACAGACCAGCTAGATCTACTGTCTCTATTATATTATGACAGACCAGCTAGATCTACTGTATCTACTATATTATGACAGACCAGCTAGATCTACTGTCTCTATTATATTATGACAGACCAGCTAGATCTACTGACTCTATTATATTATGACAGACCAGCTAGATCTACTGTATCTATTATATTATGACAGACCAGCTAGATCTACTGACTCTATTATATTATGACAGACCAGATAGATCTACTGTCTCTATTATATTATGACAGACCAGCTAGATCTACTGTCTCTATTATATTATGACAGACCAGCTAGATCTACTGACTCTATTATATTATGACAGACCAGCTAGATCTACTGTCTCTATTATATTATGACAGACCAGCTAGATCTACTGTCTCTATTATATTATGACAGACCAGCTAGATCTACTGTATCTATTATATTATGACAGACCAGATAGATCTACTGTATCTATTATAGTATGACAGACCACTGTCTCTCTTATAGTATGACAGACCAGCTAGATCTTCTGTCTCTCTTATATTATGACAGACCAGCTAGATCTACTGTATCTATTATGGTATGACAGACCAGCTAGATCTACTGTCTCTATTATATTATGACAGACCAGCTAGATCTACTGTCCCTATTATATTATGACAGACCAGCTAGATCTACTGTCTCTACTATATTATGACAGACCAGCTAGATCTACTGTATCTATTATATTAGGACAGACCAGATCGATCTACTGTATCTATTATAGTATGACAGACCAGCTAGATCTACTGTCTCTATTATATTATGACATACCAGCTAGATCTGTCTCTATTATAGTATGACAGACCAGCTAGATCTACTGACTCTATTATATTATGACAGACCAGCTAGATCTACTGACTCTATTATATTATGACAGACCAGCTAGATCTACTGTCTTTATTATATTATGACAGACCAGCTAGATCTACTGTATCTATTATAGTATGATAGACCAGCTAGATCTACTGTCTCTATTATATTATGACAGACCGCCTAGATCTACTGACTCTATTATATTATGACAGACCAGATAGATCTACTGTCTCTACTATATTATGACATACCAGCTAGATCTACTGTCTCTTCTACATTATGACAGACCAGCTAGATCTACTGTCTCTATTATATTATGACAGACCAGCTAGATCTACTGTATCTACTATATTTTGACAGACCAGCTAAATCTACTGTCTCTGTTATATTATGACAGACCAGCTAGATATACTGAATCTATTATATTGTGACAGACCAGCTAGATCAACTGACTCTATTATATTGTGACAGACCAGATAGATCTACTGTCCCTATTATATTATGACAGACCAGCTAGATCTACTGTATCTACTATATTATGACAGACCAGCTAGATCTACTGACTCTATTATATTATGACAGACCAGATAGATCTACTGTCCCTATTATATTATGACAGACCAGCTAGATCTACTGACTCTATTATATTATGACAGACCAGCTGGATCTACTGACTCTATTATATTATGACAGACCAGATAGATCTACTGTCCCTATTATATTATGACAGACCAGTTAGATCTACTGTCTTTATTATATTATGACAGACCAGCTAGATCTGCTGTATCTATTATATTATGACAGACCAGATAGATCTACTGTATCTATTATAGTATGACAGACCAGCTAGATCTACTGTATCTATTATAGTATGACAGACCAGCTAGATCTACTGTCTCTCTTATAGTATGACAGACCAGCTAGATCTACTGTCTCTCTTATATTATGACAGACCAGCTAGATCTACTGTATCTATTATGGTATGACAGACCAGCTAGATCTACTGTCTCTATTATATTATGACAGACCAGCTAGATCTACTGTCCCTATTATATTATGACAGACCAGCTAGATCTACTGTCTCTACTATATTATGACAGACCAGCTAGATCTACTGTATCTATTATATTATGACAGACCAGATAGATCTACTGTCTCTATTATAGTATGACAGACCAGCTAGATCTACTGTCTCTATTATATTATGACATACCAGCTAGATCTGTCTCTATTATAGTATGACAGACCAGCTAGATCTACTGTCTCTATTATATTATGACATACCGAGATAGATCTACTGTCTCTATTATATTATGACTGATCTACTGTCTTTATTATATTATGACAGACCAGCTAGATCTACTGTATCTATTATAGTATGACAGACCAGCTAGATCTACTGTCTCTATTATATTATGACAGACCAGCTAGATCTACTGACTCTATTATATTATGACGAACCAACTAGATATACTGTCTCTATTATATTATGACATACCAGCTAGATCTACTGTCTCTTCTACATTATGACAGACCAGCTAGATCTACTGTCTCTATTATATTATGACAGACCAGCTAGATCTACTGTATCTACTATATTTTGACAGACCAGCTAAATCTACTGTCTCTGTTATATTATGACAGACCAGCTAGATATACTGAATCTATTATATTGTGACAGACCAGCTAGATCAACTGACTCTATTATATTGTGACAGACCAGATAGATCTACTGTCCCTATTATATTATGACAGACCAGCTAGATCTACTGTATCTACTATATTATGACAGACCAGCTAAATCTACTGTCTCTATTATATTATGACAGACCAGCTAGATCTACTGACTCTGTTATATTTTGACAGACCAGCTAGATCTACTGTATCTATTATATTATGACAGACCAGCTAGATCTACTGTCTCTATTATATTATGACAGACCAGCTAGATCTACTGTCTCTACTATATTATGACAGACCAGCTAGATCTACTGTATCTATTATATTATGATAGACCAGCTAGATCTACTGTCTCTATTATATTATGACAGACCAGCTAGATCTACTGACTCTATTATATTATGACAGACCAGCTAGATCTACTGTCTCTATTATATTATGACAGACCAGCTAGATCTACTGTCTCTATTATATTATGACAGACCAGCTAGATCTAATGTCTCTATTATATTATGACAGACCAGCTAGATCTACTGTCTCTATTATATTATGACAGACCAGCTAGATCTACTGTCTCTATTATATTATGACAGACCAGCTAGATCTACTGTCTCTATTATATTATGACAGACCAGCTAGATCTACTGTCTCTATTATATTATGACAGACCAGCTAGATCTACTGTCTCTATTATATTATGACAGACCAGCTAGATCTACTGTCTCTATTATATTATGACAGACCAGCTAGATCTACTGTCTCTATTATATTATGACAGACCAGCTAGATCTACTGTCTCTATTATATTATGACAGACCAGCTAGATCTACTGTCTCTATTATATTATGACAGACCAGCTAGATCTACTGTCTCTATTATATTATGACAGACCAGCTAGATCTACTGTCTCTATTATATTATGACAGACCAGCTAGATCTACTGTCTCTATTATATTATGACAGACCAGCTAGATCTACTGTCTCTATTATATTATGACAGACCAGCTAGATCTACTGTCTCTATTATATTATGACAGACCAGCTAGATCTACTGACTCTATTATATTATGACAGACCAGCTAGATCTACTGTCTCTATTATATTATGACAGACCAGCTAGATCTACTGTCTCTATTATATTATGACAGACCAGCTAGATCTACTGTCTCTATTATATTATGACAGACCAGCTAGATCTACTGTACTCTATTATATTATGACAGACCAGCTAGATCTACTGTCTCTATTATATTATGACAGACCAGCTAGATCTACTGTCTCTATTATATTATGACAGACCAGCTAGATCTACTGTCTCTATTATATTATGACAGACCAGCTAGATCTACTGTCTCTATTATATTATGACAGACCAGCTAGATCTACTGTCTCTATTATATTATGACAGACCAGCTAGATCTACTGTATCTATTATATTATGACAGACCAGCTAGATCTACTGTCTCTATTATATTATGACAGACCAGCTAGATCTACTGTCTCTATTATATTATGACAGACCAGCTAGATCTACTGTCTCTATTATATTATGACAGACCAGCTAGATCTACTGTCTCTATTATATTATGACAGACCAGCTAGATCTACTGTACTCTATTATATTATGACAGACCAGCTAGATCTACTGTCTCTATTATATTATGACAGACCAGCTAGGATCTACTGACTCTATTATATTTGACAGACCAGATAGATCTACTGTCCCTATTATATTATGACAGACCAGCCAGATCTACTGTCTCCTAAATTCAAGACAGACCAGCTAGATCTACGTCTTTATTATATTGGCGACAGACCAGCTAGATCTACTGTATCTATTATAGTATGATAGACCAGCTAGATCTACTGTCTCTATTATATTATGACAGACATAGAATCTACTTACTCTATTATATTATGACAGACCAGATAGATCTACTGTCTCTACTGTATTATGAAGCAGACCAGCTAGATCTACTGTCTCTTCTACATTATGACAGACCAGCTAGATCTACTGTATCTACTATTATGACAGACCAGCTAGATCTAATGTCCCTAATATATTATGACAGACCAGCCAGATCACTGCTCCCTATTATATTGCAGCAGACCAGCTAGATCTACTGTCTCTACTAAATTATATGGAACCAGCTAGATCTACTGTAACATTATATTATGACAGACCAGCTAGATCTACTGTCTCTATTATATTATGACAGACCAGCTAGATCTACTGTATCTACTATATTATGACAGACCAGCTAGATCTACTGTCTCTATTATATTATGACAGACCAGCTAGATCTACTGTCTCTATTATATTATGACAGACCAGCTAGATCTACTGTCTCTATTATATTATGACAGACCAGCTAGATCTACTGTCTCTATTATATTATGACAGACCAGCTAGATCTACTGTCTCTATTATATTATGACAGACCAGCTAGATCTACTGTCTCTATTATATTATGACAGACCAGCTAGATCTACTGTCTCTATTATATTATGACAGACCAGCTAGATCTACTGTCTCTATTATATTATGACAGACCAGCTAGATCTACTGTCTCTATTATATTATGACAGACCAGCTAGATCTACTGTCTCTATTATATTATGACAGACCAGCTAGATCTACTGTCTCTATTATATTATGACAGACCAGCTAGATCTACTGTCTCTATTATATTATGACAGACCAGCTAGATCTACTGTCTCTATTATATTATGACAGACCAGCTAGATCTACTGTCTCTATTATATTATGACAGACCAGCTAGATCTACTGTCTCTATTATATTATGACAGACCAGCTAGATCTACTGTCTCTATTATAGTATGACAGACCAGCTAGATCTACTGTCTCTATTATATTATGACAGACCAGCTAGATCTACTGTCTCTATTATATTATGACAGACCAGCTAGATCTACTGTCTCTATTATATTATGACAGACCAGCTAGATCTACTGTCTCTATTATATTATGACAGACCAGCTAGATCTACTGTCTCTATTATATTATGACAGACCAGCTAGATCTACTGTCTCTATTATATTATGACAGACCAGCTAGATCTACTGTCTCTATTATATTATGACAGACCAGCTAGATCTACTGACTCTATTATATTATGACAGACCAGCTAGATCTACTGTCTCTATTATATTATGACAGAACAGCTAGATCTACTGTCTCTATTATATTATGACAGACCAGCTAGATCTACTGTCTCTATTATATTATGACAGACCAGCTAGATCTACTGTCTCTATTATATTATGACAGACCAGCTAGATCTACTGTCTCTATTATATTATGACAGACCAGCTAGATCTACTGAATCTATTATATTATGACAGACCAGCTAGATCTACTGTCTCTATTATATTATGACAGACCAGCTAGATCTACTGTCTCTATTATATTATGACAGACCAGCTAGATCTACTGTCTCTATTATATTATGACAGACCAGGTAGATCTACTGTCTCTATTATATTATGACAGACCAGCTAGATCTACTGACTCTATTATATTATGACAGACCAGCTAGATCTACTGTCTCTATTATATTATGACAGACCAGCTAGATCTACTGTCTCTATTATATTATGACAGACCAGCTAGATCTACTGTCTCTATTATATTATGACAGACCAGCTAGATCTACTGTCTCTATTATATTATGACAGACCAGCTAGATCTACTGTCTCTATTATATTATGACAGACCAGCTAGATCTACTGTCTCTATTATATTATGACAGACCAGCTAGATCTACTGTCTCTATTATATTATGACAGACCAGCTAGATCTACTGTCTCTATTATATTATGACAGACCAGCTAGATCTACTGTCTCTACTATATTATGACAGACCAGCTAGATCTACTGTCTCTATTATATTATGACAGACCAGCTAGATCTACTGTCTCTATTATATTATGACAGACCAGCTAGATCTACTGTCTCTATTATATTATGACAGACCAGCTAGATCTACTGTCTCTATTATATTATGACAGACCAGCTAGATCTACTGTCTCTATTATATTATGACAGACCAGCTAGATCTACTGTCTCTATTATATTATGACAGACCAGCTAGATCTACTGTCTCTATTATATTATGACAGACCAGCTAGATCTACTGTCTCTATTATATTATGACAGACCAGCTAGATCTACTGTCTCTATTATATTATGACAGACCAGCTAGATCTACTGTCTCTATTATATTATGACAGACCAGCTAGATCTACTGTCTCTATTATATTATGACAGACCAGCTAGATCTACTGTCTCTATTATATTATGACAGACCAGCTAGATCTACTGACTCTATTATATTATGACAGACCAGCTAGATCTACTGTCTCTATTATATTATGACAGACCAGCTAGATCTACTGTCTCTATTATATTATGACAGACCAGCTAGATCTACTGTCTCTATTATATTATGACAGACCAGCTAGATCTACTGTCTCCATTATATTATGACAGACCAGCTAGATCTACTGTCTCTATTATATTATGACAGACCAGCTAAATCTACTGTCTCTATTATATTATGACAGACCAGCTAGATCTACTGACTCTACTATATTATGACAGACCAGCTAAATCTACTGTCTCTATTATATTATGACAGACCAGCTAGATCTACTGTCTCTATTATATTATGACAGACCAGCTAGATCTACTGACTCTATTATATTATGACAGACCAGCTATATCTACTGTATCTATTATATTATGACAGACCAGCTAGATCTACTGACTCTATTATATTATGACAGACCAGCTAGATCTACTGACTCTATTATATTATGACAGACCAGCTAGATCTACTGACTCTATTATATTATGACAGACCAGCTAGATCTACTGTCTCTATTATATTATGACAGACCAGCTAGATCTACTGTCTCTACTATATTATGACAGACCAGCTAGATCTACTGTCTCTATTATATTATGACAGACCAGCTAGATCTACTGTCTCTATTATATTATGACAGACCAGCTAGATCTACTGTATCTATTATATTATGACAGACCAGCTAGATCTACTGTCTCTATTATATTATGACAGACCAGCTAGATCTACTGTCTCTATTATATTATGACAGACCAGCTAGATCTACTGTCTCTATTATATTATGACAGACCAGCTAGATCTACTGTCTCTATTATATTATGACAGACCAGCTAGATCTACTGTCTCTATTATATTATGACAGACCAGCTAGATCTACTGTCTCTATTATATTATGACAGACCAGCTAGATCTACTGTCTCTATTATATTATGACAGACCAGCTAGATCTACTGACTCTATTATATTATGACAGACCAGCTAGATCTACTGTATCTATTATATTATGACAGACCAGCTAGATCTACTGACTCTATTATATTATGACAGACCAGCTAGATCTACTGACTCTATTATATTATGACAGACCAGCTAGATCTACTGACTCTATTATATTATGACAGACCAGATAGATCTACTGTCTCTATTATATTATGACAGACCAGCTAGATCTACTGTCTCTACTATATTATGACAGACCAGCTAGATCTACTGTATCTATTATATTATGACAGACCAGATAGATCTACTGTCTCTATTATATTATGACAGACCAGCTAGATCTACTGTATCTATTATATTATGACAGACCAGCTAGATCTACTGTCTCTATTATATTATGACAGACCAGCTAGATCTACTGTCTCTATTATATTATGACAGACCAGCTAGATCTACTGTATCTATTATATTATGACAGACCAGCTAGATCTACTGTCTCTATTATATTATGACAGACCAGCTAGATCTACTGTATCTACTATATTATGACAGACCAGCTAAATCTACTGTCTCTATTATATTATGACAGACCAGCTAGATCTACTGACTCTATTATATTATGACAGACCAGCTAGATCTACTGTATCTATTATATTATGACAGACCAGCTAGATCTACTGTCTCTATTATATTATGACAGACCAGCTAGATCTACTGTCTCTATTATATTATGACAGACCAGCTAGATCTACTGTCTCTATTATAATATGACAGACCAGCTAGATCTACTGTCTCTATTATATTATGACAGACCAGCTAGATCTACTGTCTCTATCTATATTATGACAGACCAGCTAGATCTACTGACTCTATTATATTATGACAGACCAGCTAGATCTACTGTCTCTATTATATTATGACAGACCAGCTAGATCTACTGTATCTATTATATTATGACAGACCAGCTAGATCTACTGTCTCTATTATATTATGACAGACCAGCTAGATCTACTGACTCTATTATATTATGACAGACCAGTTAGATCTACTGACTCTATTATATAATGACAGACCAGCTAGATCTACTGTCTCTATTATATTATGACAGACCGCCAAGATCTACTGACTCTATTATATTATGACAGACCAGCTAGATCTACTGTCTCTATTATATTATGACAGACCAGCTAGATCTACTGTCTCTATTATATTATGACAGACCAGCTAGATCTACTGTATCTACTATATGATGACAGACCAGCTAGATCTACTGTCTCTATTATATTATGACAGACCAGCTAGATCTACTGTCTCTATTATATTATGACAGACCAGCTAGATCTACTGTCTCTATTATATTATGACAGACCAGCTAGATCTACTGTCTCTATTATATTATGACAGACCAGCTAGATCTACTGTATCTACTATATTATGACAGACCAGCTAAATCTACTGTCTCTGTTATATTATGACAGACCAGCTAGATCTACTGACTCTATTATATTATGACAGACCAGCTAGATCTACTGTATCTATTATATTATGACAGACCAGCTAGATCTACTGTCTCTATTATATTATGACAGACCAGCTAGATCTACTGTCTCTATTATATTATGACAGACCAGCTAGATCTACTGTCTCTATTATATTATGACAGACCAGCTAGATCTACTGTCTCTATTATATTATGACAGACCAGCTAGATCTACTGTCTCTATTATATTATGACAGACCAGCTAGATCTACTGTATCTATTATAGTATGATAGACCAGCTAGATCTACTGTCTCTATTATATTATGACAGACTAACTAGATCTACTGTCTCTATTATATTATGACAGACCAGCTAGATCTACTGTATCTACTATATTATGACAGACCAGCTAGATCTATTGTCTCTATTATATTATGACAGACCAGCTAGATCTACTGTATCTACTATATGATGACAGACCAGCTAAATCTACTGTCTCTGTTATATGATGACAGACCAGCTAGATCTACTGACTCTATTATATTATGACAGACCAGCTAGATCTACTGTATCTATTATATTATGACAGACCAGCTAGATCTACTGTCTCTATTATATTATGACAGACCAGCTAGATCTACTGTCTCTATTATATTATGACAGACCAGCTAGATCTACTGTCTCTATTATATTATGACAGACCAGCTAGATCTACTGTATCTATTATATTATGACAGACCAGCTAGATCTACTGTCTCTATTATATTATGACAGACCAGCTAGATCTACTGACTCTATTATATTATGACAGACCAGCTAGATCTACTGTCTCTATTATATTATGACAGACCAGCTAGATCTACTGTCTCTATCTATATTATGACAGACCAGCTAGATCTACTGTCTCTATTATATTATGACAGACCAGCTAGATCTACTGTCTCTATTATATTATGACAGACCAGCTAGATCTACTGTCTCTATTATATTATGACAGACCAGCTAGATCTCCTGTACTTATTATATTATGATAGACCAGCTAGATCTACTGTATCTATTATATAATGACAGACCAGCTAGATCTACTGTATCTATTATATTATGACAGACCAGCTAGATCTACTGTCTCTACTATATTATGACAGACCAGCTAGATCTACTGTATCTATTATATTATGACACACCAGCTAGATCTACTGTATCTACTATATTATGACAGACCAGCTAGATCTACTGTCTCTATTATATTATGACAGACCAGCTAGATCTACTGACTCTATTATATTATGACAGACCAGCTAGATCTACTGTATCTATTATATTATGACAGACCAGCTAGATCTACTGACTCTATTATATTATGACAGACCGAAAACAGATCTACGGCTCTATTATATTATGACAGACCAGATAGCTCTACTGTATCTACTATATTATGACAGACCAGCTAAATCTACTGTCTCTATTATATTATGACAGACCAGCTAGATCTACTGACTCTATTATATTATGACAGACCAGCTAGATCTACTGTATCTATTATATTATGACAGACCAGCTAGATCTACTGTCTCTATTATATTATGACAGACCAGCTAGATCTACTGACTCTATTATATTATGACAGACCAGTTAGATCTACTGACTCTATTATATAATGACAGACCAGCTAGATCTACTGACTCTATTATATTATGACAGACCAGATAGATCTACTGTCCCTATTATAGTATGACAGACCAGCTAGATCTACTGTCTCTACTAAATTATGACAGACCAGCTAGATCTACTGTATCTATTATAGTAGGACAGACCAGATAGATCTACTGTCTCTATTATATTATGACAGACCAGCTAGATCTACTGTCTCTTCTACATTATGACAGACCAGCTAGATCTACTGTCTCTATTATATTATGACAGACCAGCTAGATCTACTGTATCTACTATATTATGACAGACCAGCTAAATCTACTGTCTCTGTTATATGATGACAGACCAGATAGATCTACTGACTCTATTATATTATGACAGACCAGCTAGATCTACTGTATCTATTATATTATGACAGACCAGCAAGACCTAATGTCCCTATTATATTATGACAGACCAGCTAGATCTACTGACTCTATTATATTATGACAGACCAGCTAGATCTACTGACTCTATTATATTATGACAGACCAGCTAGATCTACTGACTCTATTATATTATGACAGACCAGCTAGATCTACTGACTCGATTATATTATGACAGACCAGCTAGATCTACTGACTCTATTATATTTTGACAGACCAGATAGATCTACTGTCCCTATTATATTATGACAGACCAGCTAGATCTACTGTCTCTCCTAAATTATGACAGACCAGCTAGATCTACTGTCTTTATTATATTATGACAGACCAGCTAGATCTACTGTATCTATTATAGTATGATAGACCAGCTAGATCTACTGTCTCTATTATATTATGACAGACCAGATAGATCTACTGTCTCTATTATATTATGACAGACCAGCTAGATCTACTGTCTCTTCTACATTATGACAGACCAGCTAGATCTACTGTCTATTATATTATGACAGACCAGCTAGATCTACTGTATCTACTATATTATGACAGACCAGCTAAATCTACTGTCTCTATTATATTATGACAGACCAGCTAGATCTACTGACTCTATTATATTTTGACAGACCAGCTAGATCTACTGTATCTATTATATTATGACAAACCAGCTAGATCTACTGACTCTATTATATTATGACAGACCAGCTAGATCTACTGACTCTATTATATTATGACAGACCAGCTAGATCTACTGACTCTATTATATTATGACAGACCAGCTAGATCTACTGTATCTATTATATTATGACAGACCAGCTAGATCTACTGACTCTATTATATTATGACAGACCAGTTAGATCTACTGACTCTATTATATAATGACAGACCAGCTAGATCTACTGACTCTATTATATTATGACAGACCAGATAGATCTACTGTCCCTATTATATTATGACAGACCAGCTAGATCTACTGTCTCTATTATATTATGACAGACCAGCTAGATCTACTGTATCTATTATAGTATGACAGACCAGATAGATCTACTGTCTCTATTATATTATGACAGACCAGCTAGATCTACTGACTCTATTATATTATGACAGACCAGATAGATCTACTGTCCCTGTTATATTATGACAGACCAGTTAGATCTACTGACTCTATTATATTATGACAGACCAGCTAGATCTACTGACTCTATTATATTATGACAGACCAGATAGATCTTCTGTCCCTATTATATTATGACAGACCAGCTAGATCTACTGTCTCTACTAAATTATGACAGACCAGCTAGATCTACTGTATCTATTATAGTAGGACAGACCAGATAGATCTACTGTCTCTACTATATTATGACAGACCAGCTAGATCTACTGACTCTACTATATTATGACAGACCAGCTAGATCTACTGTCTCTATTATATTATGACAGACCAGCTAGATCTACTGTCTCTATTATATTATGACAGACCAGCTAGATCTACTGTATCTACTATATTATGACAGACCAGCTAAATCTACTGTCTCTGTTATATGATGACAGACCAGATAGATCTACTGACTCTATTATATTATGACAGACCAGCTAGATCTACTGTCTCTATTATATTATGACAGACCAGCTAGATCTACTGACTCTATTATATTATGACAGACCAGATAGATCTACTGTCCCTATTATATTATGACAGACCAGCTAGATCTACTGTATCTATTATATTATGACAGACCAGCAGATCTACTGTCTCTATTATATTATGACAGACCAGCTAGATCTACTGTCTCTTAAATTATGACAGACCAGCTAGATCTACTGTCTTTATTATATTATGACAGACCAGCTAGATCTACTGTATCTATTATATTATGACAGACCAGCTAGATCTACTGTCCCTATTATATTATGACAGACCAGATAGATCTACTGACTCTATTATATTATGACAGACCAGCTAGATCTACTGTCTCTATTATATTATGACAGACCGCCAAGATCTACTGACTCTATTATATTATGACAGACCAGATAGATCTACTGTCTCTACTGTATTATGACAGACCAGCTAGATCTACTGTCTCTTCTACATTATGACAGACCAGCTAGATCTACTGTCTATTATATTATGACAGACCAGCTAGATCTACTGTATCTACTATATTATGACAGACCAGCTAGATCTACTGACTCTATTATATTATGACAGACCAGTTCGATCTACTGACTCTATTATATTATGACAGACCAGATAGCTCTACTGTATCTACTATATTATGACAGACCAGCTAAATCTACTGTCTCTATTATATTATGACAGACCAGCTAGATCTACTGACTCTATTATATTATGACAGACCAGCTAGATCTACTGACTCTATTATATTATGACAGACCAGCTAGATCTACTGTATCTATTATATTATGACAGACCAGCTAGATCTACTGACTCTATTATATTATGACAGACCAGTTAGATCTACTGACTCTATTATATAATGACAGACCAGCTAGATCTACTGACTCTATTATATTATGACAGACCAGATAGATCTACTGTCCCTATTATATTATGACAGACCAGCTAGATCTACTGTCTCTACTAAATTATGACAGACCAGCTAGATCTACTGTATCTATTATAGTAGGACAGACCAGATAGATCTACTGTCTCTATTATATTATGACAGACCAGCTAGATCTACTGACTCTACTATATTATGACAGACCAGCTAGATCTACTGTCTCTACTACATTATGACAGACCAGCTAGATCTACTGTCTCTATTATATTATGACAGACCAGCTAGATCTACTGTATCTACTATATTATGACAGACCAGCTAAATCTACTGTCTCTGTTATATGATGACAGACCAGATAGATCTACTGACTCTATTATATTATGACAGACCAGCTAGATCTACTGACTCTATTATATTATGACAGACCAGATAGATCTACTGACTCTATTATATTATGACAGACCAGCTAGATCTACTGACTCTATTATATTATGACAGACCAGATAGATCTACTGTCTCTATTATATTATGACAGACCAGCTAGATCTACTGTCTCTACTATATTATGACAGACCAGCTAGATCTACTGTATCTATTATAGTATGACAGACCAGATAGATCTACTGTCTCTATTATATTATGACAGACCAGCTAGATCTACTGACTCTATTATATTATGACAGACCAGCTAGATCTTCTGTCTCTATTGTAGTATGACAGACCAGCTAGATCTACTGTCTCTATTATATTATGACAGACCAGCTAGATCTACTGTCTCTATTATATTATGACAGACCAGCTAGATCTACTGTCTCTATTATATTATGACAGACCAGCTAGATCTACTGTCTCTATTATATTATGACAGACCAGCTAGATCTACTGTATCTACTATATTATGACAGACCAGCTAAATCTACTGTCTCTATTATATTATGACAGACCAGCTAGATCTACTGACTCTATTATATTATGACAGACCAGCTAGATCTACTGTATCTATTATATTATGGCAGACCAGCTAGATCTACTGACTCTATTATATTATGACAGACAGCTAGATCTACTGACTCTTTTATATTATGACAGACCAGCTAGATATACTGTCTCTTTTATATTATGACAGACCAGCTAGATATACTGTCTCTATTATATTATGACAGACCAGCTAGATCTACTGTCTCTACTAAATTATGACAGACCAGCTAGATCTACTGACTCTATTATATTATGACAGACCAGCTAGATCTACTGACTCTATTATATTATGACAGACCAGCTAGATCTACTGACTCTATTATATTATGACAGACCAGATAGATCTACTGTCCCTATTATATTATGACAGACCAGCTAGATCTACTGTATCTATTATAGTATGACAGACCAGCTAGATCTACTGTCTCTATTATATTATGACAGACCAGCTAGATCTACTGTCTCTACTATATTATGACAGACCAGCTAGATCTACTGTCTCTATTATATTATGACAGACCAGCTAGATCTACTGTCTCTATTATATTATGACAGACCAGATAGATCTACTGTCCTCTATTATATTATGACAGACCAGCTAGATCTACTGACTCTATTATATTATGACAGACCAGCTAGATCTACTGTCTCTATTATATTATGACAGACCAGCTAGATCTACTGACTCTATTATATTATGACAGACCAGCTAGATCTACTGTATCTTCTATATTATGACAGACCAGCTAGATCTACTGTCTCTATTATATTATGACAGACCAGCTAGATCTACTGCCTCTATTATATTATGACAGACCAGCTAGATCTACTGTATCTACTATATTATGACAGACCAGCTAGATCTACTGACTCTATTATATTATGACAGACCAGTTAGATCTACTGACTCTATTATATTATGACAGACCAGCTAGATCTACTGTATCTATTATATTATGACAGACCAGCTAGATCTACTGACTCTATTATATTATGACAGACCAGCTAGATCTACTGTCTTTCTATATTATGACAGACCAGCTAGATCTACTGTCTCTTCTATATTATGACAGACCAGCTAGATCTACTGTCTCTATTATATTATGACAGACCAGCTAGATCTACTGTATCTACTATATTATGACAGACCAGCTAGATCTACTGTATCTATTATATTAATGACAGACCAGCTAGATCTACTGTATCTATTATATTATGACAGACCAGCTAGATCTACTGACTCTATTATATTATGACAGACCAGTTAGATCTACTGACTCTATTATATAATGACAGACCAGCTAGATCTACTGTCTCTATTATATTATGACAGACCAGCTAGATCTACTGTATCTATTATATTATGACAGACCAGCTAGATCTACTGACTCTATTATATTATGACAGACCAGTTAGATCTACTGACTCTATTATATAATGACAGACCAGCTAGATCTACTGACTCTATTATATTATGACAGACCAGATAGATCTACTGTCCCTATTATATTATGACAGACCAGCTAGATCTACTGTCTCTACTAAATTATGACAGACCAGCTAGATCTACTGTATCTATTATAGTAGGACAGACCAGATAGATCTACTGTCTCTATTATATTATGACAGACCAGCTAGATCTACTGACTCTACTATATTATGACAGACCAGCTAGATCTACTGTCTCTATTATATTATGACAGACCAGCTAGATCTACTGTCTCTATTATATTATGACAGACCAGCTAGATCTACTGTCTCTATTATATTATGACAGACCAGCTAAATCTACTGTCTCTATTATATGATGACAGACCAGACAGATCTACTGACTCTATTATATTATGACAGACCAGCTAGATCTACTGTATCTATTATATTATGACAGACCAGCTAGATCTACTGTCTCTATTATATCATGACAGACCAGCTAGATCTAATGTTTCAATTATATTATGACATTCCAGCAAGATATACTGTCTGTATTATATTATGACAGATCAGCTAGATCTACTGTCTCTATTATATTATGGCAGACCACATAGATCTACTGTCTCTATTATATTATGACAGACCAGCTAGATCTACTGACTCTATTATATTATGGCAGACCACATAGATCTACTGTCTCTATTATATTATGACAGACTAGCTAGATCTACTGCCTCAATTATGATATAACAGACCAGCTAGATCTACTGTCTCTATTATATTATGACAGACCAGCTAGATCTACTGTCTCTATTATATTATGACAGACCAGCTAGATCTACTGTCTCTATTATATTATGACAGACCAGCTAGATCTACTGTCTCTACTATATTATGACAGACCAGCTAGATCTACTGTCTTTATTATATTATGACAGACCAGCTAGATCTACTGTATCTATTATATTATGACAGACCAGCTAGATCTACTGTCTCTACTATATTATGACAGACCAGCTAGATCTACTGACTCTATTATATTATGACAGACCAGATAGATCTACTGTCTCTATTATATTATGACAGACCAGCTAGATCTACTGACTCTATTATATTATGACAGACCAGCTAGATCTACTGTCTCTATTATATTATGACAGACCAGCTAGATCTACTGTCTCTATTATATTATGACAGACCAGCTAGATCTACTGTCTCTATTATATTATGACAGACCAGCTAGATCTACTGTATCTATTATATTATGACAGACCAGCTAGATCTACTGTCTCTATTATATTATGACAGACCAGCTAGATCTACTGTCTCTATCTATATTATGACAGACCAGCTAGATCTACTGTCTCTATCTATATTATGACAGACCAGCTAGATCTACTGTCTCTATTATATTATGACAGACCAGCTAGATCTACTGTCTCTATTATATTATGACAGACCAACTAGATCTACTGTCTCTTCTACATTATGACAGACCAGCTAGATCTACTGACTCTATTATATTATGACAGACCAGCTAGATCTACTGTCTCTATTATATTATGACAGACCAGCTAGATCTACTGACTCTATTATATTATGACAGACCAGCTAGATCTACTGACTCTATTATGTTATGACAGACCAGATAGATCTACTGTCCATATTATATTATGACAGACCATCTAGATCTACTGTATCTATTATATTATGACAGACCAGCAAATCTACTGTCTCTATTATATTATGACAGACCAGCTAGATCTACTGTCTCTACTATATTATGACAGACCAGCTAGATCTACTGTCTTTATTATATTATGACAGACCAGCTAGATCTACTGTCTCTATTATATTATGACAGACCAGATAGATCTACTGTCCCTATTATATTATGACAGACCAGCTAGATCTACTGTCTCTATTATATTATGACAGACCAGCTAGATCTACTGACTCTATTATATTATGACAGACCAGCTAGATCTACTGACTCTATTATATTATGACAGACCAGCTAGATCTACTGACTCTATTATATTATGACAGACCAGATAGCTCTACTGTATCTACTATATTATGACAGACCAGCTAAATCTACTGTCTCTATTATATTATGACAGACCAGCTAGATCTACTGACTCTATTATATTATGACAGACCAGCTAGATCTACTGTATCTATTATATTATGACAGACCAGCTAGATCTACTGACTCTATTATATTATGACAGACCAGTTAGATCTACTGACTCTATTATATAATGACAGACCAGCTAGATCTACTGACTCTATTATATTATGACAGACCAGATAGATCTACTGTCCCTATTATATTATGACAGACCAGCTAGATCTACTGTATCTACTATATTATGACAGACCAGCTAGATCTACTGTCTCTATTATATTATGACAGACCAGCTAGATCTACTGTCTCTATTATATTATGACAGACCAGCTAGATCTACTGTATCTACTATATGATGACAGACCAGCTAGATCTACTGTCTCTTCTACATTATGACAGACCAGCTAGATCTACTGTCTCTATTATATTATGACAGACCAGCTAGATCTACTGTATCTACTATATTATGACAGACCAGCTAAATCTACTGTCTCTGTTATATTATGACAGACCAGCTAGATCTACTGTCTCTATTATATTATGACAGACCAGCTAGATCTACTGTCTCTATTATATTATGACAGACCAGCTAGATCTACTGTCCCTATTATATTATGACAGACCAGCTAGATCTACTGTCTCTACTAAATTATGACAGACCAGCTAGATCTACTGTATCTATTATATTATGACAGACCAGCTAGATCTACTGTATCTATTATATTATGACAGACCAGCTAGATCTACTGTCTCTATTATATTATGACAGACCAGCTAGATCTACTGTCTCTATTATATTATGACAGACCAGCTAGATCTACTGTCTCTATTATATTATGACAGACCAGCTAGATCTACTGTCTCTACTATATTATGACAGACCAGCTAGATCTACTGTCTCTATTATATTATGACAGACCAGCTAGATCTACTGACTCTATTATATTATGACAGACCAGCTAGATCTACTGACTCTATTATATTATGACAGACCAGCTAGATCTACTGACTCTATTATATTATGACAGACCAGCTAGATCTACTGTCTCTATTATATTATGACAGACCAGCTAGATCTACTGTCTCTACTAAATTATGACAGACCAGCTAGATCTACTGTCTCTATTATATTATGACAGACCAGCTAGATCTACTGACTCTATTATATTATGACAGACCAGCTAGATCTACTGACTCTATTATATTATGACAGACCAGCTAGATCTACTGTATCTATTATATTATGACAGACCAGATAGATCTACTGTCCCTATTATATTATGACAGACCAGCTAGATCTACTGTCTCTATTATATTATGACAGACCAGCTAGATCTACTGTCTCTATTATATTATGACAGACCAGCTAGATCTACTGACTCTATTATATTATGACAGACCAGCTAGATCTACTGTCTCTATCTATATTATGACAGACCAGCTAGATCTACTGTCTCTATTATATTATGACAGACCAGCTAGATCTACTGTCTCTATTATATTATGACAGACCAGCTAGATCTACTGTATCTACTATATTATGACAGACCAGCTAGATCTACTGTCTCTATTATATTATGACAGACCAGCTAGATCTACTGTCTCTACTATGTTATCACAGACCAGCTAGATCTACTGTATCTATTATATTATGACAGACCAGCTAGATCTACTTACTCTATTATATTATGACAGACCAGCTAGATCTACTGACTATATTATATTATGACACACAGGCTAGATCTACTGTCTCTACTATATTATGACAGACCAGCTAGATCTACTGTCTCTACTATGTTATCACAGACCAGCTAGATCTACTGTATCTATTATATTATGACATACCATCTAGATCTACTGTCTCTATTATATTTTGACAGACCAGCTAGATCTACTGTCTCTATTGTATTATGACAGACCAGCTAGATCTACTGTCTTTATTATATTATGACAGACCAGCTAGATCTACTGACACTATTATATTATGACAGACCAGATAGATCTACTCTCCCTTTTATATTATGACAGACCAGCTAGATCTACTGTCTCTACATAAATTATGACAGACCAGCTAGATCTACTGTATCTATTATATTATGACAGACCAGATAGATCTACTGTATCTATTATAGTATGACAGACCAGCTAGATCTACTGTCTCTATTATATTATGACAGACCAGCTAGATCTACTGTCTCTATTATATTATGACAGACCAGCTAGATCTACTGTATCTACTATATTATGACAGACCAGCTAAATCTACTGTCTCTATTATATTATGACAGACCAGCTAGATCTACTGACTCTATTATATTATGACAGACCAGCTAGATCTACTGACTCTATTATATTATGACAGACCAGCTAGATCTACTGTCTCTTTTATATTATGACAGACCAGCTAGATATACTGTCTCTATTATATTATGACAGACCAGCTAGATCTACTGTCTCTACTAAATTATGACAGACCAGATAGATCTACTGTTTCTATTATATTATGACAGACCAGCTAGATCTACTGACTCTATTATATTATCACAGACCAGCTAGATCTACTGACTCTATTATATTATGACAGACACGCTAGATTTACTGACTCTATTATATTATGACAGACCAGATAGATCTACTGTCCCTATTATATTATGACAGACCAGCTAGATCTACTGCATCTACTATATTATGACAGACCAGCAAATCTACTGTCTCTATTATATTATGACAGACCAGCTAGATCTACTGTCCCTATTATATTATGACAGACCAGATAGATCTACTGACTCTATTATATTATGACAGACCAGATAGATCTACTGTCTCTATTATATTATGACAGACCAGCTAGATCTACTGACTCTATTATATTATGACAGACCAGCTAGATCTACTGTCTTTTCTATATTATGACAGACCAGCTAGATCTACTGTCTCTTCTACATTATGACAGACCAGCTAGATCTACTGTCTCTATTATATTATGACAGACCAGCTAGATCTACTGTATCTACTATATTATGACAGACCAGCTAGATCTACTGTCTCTATTATATTATGACAGACCAGTTAGATCTACTGACTCTATTATATTATGACAGACCAGCTAGATCTACTGTATCTATTATATTATGACAGACCAGCTAGATCTACTGACTCTATTATATTATGACAGACCAGCTAGATCTACTGACTCTACTATATTATGACAGACCAGCTAGATCTACTGTCTCTACTATATTATGACAGACCAGCTAGATCTACTGTCTCTACTATATTATGACAGACCAGCTAAATCTACTGTCTCTCTTATATTATGACAGACCAGCTAGATCTACTGTCTCTACTAAATTATGACAGACCAGCTAGATCTACTGTCTTTATTATATTATGACAGACCAGCTAGATCTACTGTATCTATTATATTATGACAGACCAGATAGATCTACTGTATCTATTATAGTATGACAGACCAGCTAGATCTACTGACTCTATTATATTATGACAGACCAGCTAGATCTACTGACTCTATTATATTATGACAGACCAGCTAGATCTACTGACTCTATTATATTATGACAGACCAGCTAGATCTACTGACTCTATTATATTATGACAGACCAGATAGATCTACTGTATCTACTATATTATGACAGACCAGCTAGATCTACTGTCTCTATTATATTATGACAGACCAGCTAGATCTACTGACTCTATTATATTATGACAGACCAGCTAGATCTACTGTCTCTATTATATTATGACAGACCAGCTAGATCTACTGACTCTATTATATTATGACAGACCAGCTAGATCTACTGTCTCTATTATATTATGACAGACCAGCTAGATCTACTGTCTCTATTATATTATGACAGACCAGCTAGATCTACTGACTCTATTATATTATGACAGACCAGCTAGATCTACTGTCCTCTATTATATTATGACAGACCAGCTAGATCTACTGTCTCTACTATATTATGACAGACCAGCTAGATCTACTGTCTCTATTATATTATGACAGACCAGCTAGATCTACTGTCTCTATTATATTATGACAGACCAGATATAGCTACTGTCTCTATTATATTATGACGGACCAGCTAGATCTACTGTCTCTATTATATTATGACAGACCAGATATAGCTACTGTCTCTATTATATTATGACAGACCAGCTAGATCTACTTTCTCTATTATATTATGACAGACCAGCTAGATCCACTGTCTCTATTATATTATGACAGACCAGCTAGATCTACTGTACTCTATTATATTATGACAGACCAGCTAGATCTACTGTCTCTATTATATTATGACAGACCAGCTAGATCTACTGTCTCTATTATATTATGACAGACCAGCTAGATCTACTGTCTCTATTATATTATGACAGACCAGCTAGATCTACTGTATCTATTATATTATGACAGACCAGCTAGATCTACTGTCTCTATTATATTATGACAGACCAGCTAGATCTACTGACTCTATTATATTATGACAGACCAGCTAGATCTACTGACTCTATTATATTATGACAGACCAGCTAGATCTACTGTCTCTATTATATTATGACAGACCAGCTAGATCTACTGTCTCTATTATATTATGACAGACCAGCTAGATCTACTGTCTCTATTATATTATGACAGACCAGCTAGATCTACTGTCTCTATTATATTATGACAGACCAGCTAGATCTACTGACTCTATTATATTATGACAGACCAGCTAGATCTACTGTCTCTATTATATTATGACAGACCAGCTAGATCTACTGACTCTATTATATTATGACAGACCAGCTAGATCTACTGTCTCTATTATATTATGACAGACCAGCTAGATCTACTGTCTCTATTATATTTTGACAGACCAGCTAGATCTACTGTATCTATTATATTATGACAGACCAGCTAGATCTACTGACTCTATTATATAATGACTGACCAGCTAGATCTACTGACTCTATTATATTTTGACAGACCAGGTAGATCTATTGTGTCTATTATATTATGACAGACCAGCTAGATCTACTGTCTCTATTATATTATCACAGACAAGCTAGATCTACTGTCTCTATTATATTATGACAGACCAGCTAGATCTACTGTCTCTATTATATTATGACAGACCAGCTAGATCTACTGTCTCTATTATATTATGACAGACCAGCTAGATCTACTGTATCTATTATATTATGACAGACCAGCTAGATCTACTGTCTCTATTATATTATGACAGACCAGCTAGATCTACTGACTCTATTATATTATGACAGACCAGCTAGATCTACTGTATCTATTATATTATGACAGACCAGCTAGATCTACTGACTCTATTATATTATGACAGACCAGCTAGATCTACTGACTCTATTATATTATGACAGACCAGCTAGGTCTACTGACTCTATTATATTATGACAGACCAGCTAGATCTACTGACTCTATTATATTATGACAGACCAGCTATATCTACTGTATCTATTATATTATGACAGACCAGCTAGATCTACTGACTCTATTATATTATGACAGACCAGCTAGATCTACTGTCTCTATTATATTATGACAGACCAGCTAGATCTACTGTATCTATTATATTATGACAGACCAGCTAGATCTACTGTCTCTATTATATTATGACAGACCAGCTAGATCTACTGACTCTATTATATTTTGACAGACCAGCTAGATCTACTGTATCTATTATATTATGACAAACCAGCTAGATCTACTGACTCTATTATATTATGACAGACCAGCTAGATCTACTGACTCTATTATATTATGACAGACCAGATAGCTCTACTGTATCTACTATATTATGACAGACCAGCTAGATCTACTGTCTCTATTATATTATGACAGACCAGCTAGATCTACTGACTCTATTATATTATGACAGACCAGCTAGATCTACTGTATCTATTATATTATGACAGACCAGCTAGATCTACTGACTCTATTATATTATGACAGACCAGTTAGATCTACTGACTCTATTATATTATGACAGACCAGCTAGATCTACTGACTCTATTATATTATGACAGACCAGATAGATCTACTGTCCCTATTATATTATGACAGACCAGCTAGATCTACTGTCTTTATTATATTATGACAGACCAGCTAGATCTACTGTATCTATTATATTATGACAGACCAGATAGATCTACTGTCTCTATCTTATATTATGACAGACCAGCTAGATCTACTGTCTCTACTATATTATGACAGACCAGCTAGATCTACTGTCTCTATTATATTATGACAGACCAGCTAGATCTACTGTCTCTATTATATTATGACAGACCAGCTAGATCTACTGTATCTACTATATTATGACAGACCAGCTAAATCTACTGTCTCTATTATATTATGACAGACCAGATAGATCTACTGACTCTATTATATTATGACAGACCAGCTAGATCTACTGTATCTATTATATTATGACAGACCAGCAAGATCTACTGTCTCTATTATATTATGACAGACCAGCTAGATCTACTGACTCTATTATATTATGACAGACCAGCTAGATCTACTGACTCTATTATATTATGACAGACCAGCTAGATCTACTGACTCTATTATATTATGACAGACCAGCTAGATCTACTGTCTCTATTATATTATGACAGACCAGCTAGATCTACTGACTCTATTATTATGACAGACCAGATAGATCTACTGTCCTCTATTATATTATGACAGACCAGCTAGATCTACTGTCTCTATTATATTATGACAGACCAGCTAGATCTACTGTCTCTATTATATTATGACAGACCAGCTAGATCTACTGTCTCTATTATATTATGACAGACCAGCTAGATCTACTGTCTCTATTATATTATGACAGACCAGCTAGATCTACTGTCTCTATTATATTATGACAGACCAGCTAGATCTACTGTCTCTATTATATTATGACAGACCAGCTAGATCTACTGTCTCTATTATATTATGACAGACCAGCTAGATCTACTGTCTCTATTATATTATGACAGACCAGCTAGATCTACTGTCTCTATTATATTATGACAGACCAGCTAGATCTACTGTCTCTATTATATTATGACAGACCAGCTAGATCTACTGACTCTATTATATTATGACAGACCAGCTAGATCTACTGTCTCTATTATATTATGACAGACCAGCTAGATCTACTGTCTCTATTATATTATGACAGACCAGCTAGATCTACTGTCTCTATTATATTATGACAGACCAGCTAGATCTACTGACTCTATTATATTATGACAGACCAGCTAGATCTACTGTCTCTATTATATTATGACAGACCAGCTAGATCTACTGACTCTATTATATTATGACAGACCAGCTAGATCTACTGTCTCTATTATATCATGACAGACCAGCTAGATCTACTGACTCTATTATATTATGACAGACCAGCTAGATCTACTGTCTCTATTATATTATGACAGACCAGCTAGATCTACTGTCTCTATTATATTATGACAGACCAGCTAGATCTACTGACTCTATTATATTATGACAGACCAGCTAGATCTACTGTCTCCATTATATTATGACAGACCAGCTAGATCTACTGTCTCTATTATATTATGACAGACCAGCTAGATCTACTGTCTCTATTATATTATGACAGACCAGCTAGATCTACTGTCTCTATTATATTATGACAGACCAGCTAGATCTACTGTCTCTATTATATTATGACAGACCAGCTAGATCTACTGTCTCTATTATATTATGACAGACCAGCTAGATCTACTGTCTCTATTATATTATGACAGACCAGCTAGATCTACTGTCTCTATTATATTATGACAGACCAGCTAGATCTACTGTCTCTATTATATTATGACAGACCAGCTAGATCTACTGACTCTATTATATTATGACAGACCAGCTAGATCTACTGTCTCTATTATATTATGACAGACCAGCTAGATCTACTGTCTCTATTATATTATGACAGACCAGCTAGATCTACTGTCTCTATTATATTATGACAGACCAGCTAGATCTACTGACTCTATTATATTATGACAGACCAGCTAGATCTACTGTCTCTATTATATTATGACAGACCAGCTAGATCTACTGACTCTATTATATTATGACAGACCAGCTAGATCTACTGTATCTATTATATTATGACAGACCAGCTAGATCTACTGTATGTACTATTATGACAGACCAGCTAGATCTACTGACTCTATTATATTATGACAGACCAGCTAGATCTACTGTCTCTATTATATTATGACAGACCAGCTAGATCTACTGTCTCTATTATATTATGACAGACCAGCTAGATCTACTGTCTCTATTATATTATGACAGACCAGCTAGATCTACTGTCTCTATTATATTATGACAGACCAGCTAGATCTACTGTCTCTATTATATTATGACAGACCGGCTAGATCTACTGACTCTATTATATCATGACAGACCAGCTAGATCTACTGCCTCGATCATATTATGACAGACCAGCTAGATCTACTGTCTCTATTGTATTATGAGAGACCAGCTAGATCTACTGTCTCTATTATATTATGACAGACTGGCTAGATCTACTGACTCTATTATATCATGACAAACCAGCTAGATCTACTGCCTCGATCATATTAGGACAGACCAGCTAGATCTACTGTCTCTATTGTATTATGAGAGACCAGCTAGATCTAATGTCTCTATTATAATATGACAGACCAGCTTGATCTACTGTCTCTATTATATTATGACAGACCAGCTAGATCTAATGTCTCTATTATAATATGACAGACCAGCTTGATCTACTGTCGCTATTATATTATGACAGACCAGCTAGATCTACTGTCTCTATTATATTATGACAGACCAGCTAGATCTACTGTCTCTATTATATTATGACAGACCAGCTAGATCTACTGTCTCTATTATATTATGACAGACCAGCTAGATCTACTGTCTCTATTATATTATGACAGACCAGCTAGATCTACTGTCTCTATTATATTATGACAGACCAGCTAGATCTACTGTCTCTATTATATTATGACAGACCAGCTAGATCTACTGTCTCTATTATATTATGACAGACCAGCTAGATCTACTGTCTCTATTATATTATGACAGACCAGCTAGATCTACTGACTCTATTATATTATGACAGACCAGCTAGATCTACTGACTCTATTATATTATGACAGACCAGCTAGATCTACTGACTCTATTATATTATGACAGACCAGCTAGATCTACTGTATCTATTATATTATGACAGACCAGCTAGATCTACTGTCTCTATTATATTATGACAGACCAGCTAGATCTACTGACTCTATTATATTATGACAGACCAGCTAGATCTACTGTCTCTATTATATTATGACAGACCAGCTAGATCTACTGACTCTATTATATTATGACAGACCAGCTAGATCTACTGTCTCTATTATATTATGACAGACCAGCTAGATCTACTGACTCTATTATATTATGACAGACCAGATAGATCTACTGTCTCTATTATATTATGACAGACCAGCTAGATCTACTGTCTCTACTAAATTATGACAGACCAGCTAGATCTACTGTATCTATTATAGTAGGACAGACCAGATAGATCTACTGTCTCTATTATATTATGACAGACCAGCTAGATCTACTGACTCTACTATATTATGACAGACCAGCTAGATCTACTGTCTCTTCTACATTATGACAGACCAGCTAGATCTACTGTCTCTATTATATTATGACAGACCAGCTAGATCTACTGTATCTACTATATTATGACAGACCAGCTAAATCTACTGTCTCTGTTATATGATGACAGACCAGATAGATCTACTGACTCTATTATATTATGACAGACCAGCTAGATCTACTGTACTCTATTATATTATGACAGACCAGCTAGATCTACTGTATCTATTATATTATGACAGACCAGCTAGATCTACTGCCTCTATTATATTATGACAGACCAGCTAGATCTACTGACTCTATTATATTATGACAGACCAGCTAGATCTACTGACTCTATTATATTATGACAGACCAGCTAGATCTACTGACTCTATTATATTATGAAAGACCAGCTAGATCTACTGACTCGATTATATTATGACAGACCAGCTAGATCTACTGACTCTATTATATTTTGACAGACCAGATAGATCTACTGTCCCTATTATATTATGACAGACCAGCTAGATCTACTGTCTCTATTATATTATGACAGACCAGCTAGATCTACTGTCTTTATTATATTATGACAGACCAGCTAGATCTACTGTATCTATTATAGTATGACAGACCAGCTAGATCTACTGTCTCTATTATATTATGACAGACCAGCAAGATCTACTGACTCTATTATATTATGACAGACCAGATAGATCTACTGTCTCTACTATATTATGACAGACCAGCTAGATCTACTGTCTCTTCTACATTATGACAGACCAGCTAGATCTACTGTCTCTATTATATTATGACAGACCAGCTAGATCTACTGTCTCTATTATATTATGACAGACCAGCTAGATCTACTGTCTCTATTATATTATGACAGACCAGCTAGATCTACTGACTCTATTATATTATGACAGACCAGATAGATCTACTGTATCTATTATATTATGACAGACCAGCTAGATCTACTGACTCTATTATATTATGACAGACCAGCTAGATCTACTGACTCTATTATTATTATGACAGACCAGCTAGATCTACTGACTCTATTATATTATGACAGACCAGCTAGATCTACTGTCTCTATTATATTATGACAGACCAGCTAGATCTACTGACTCTATTATATTATGACAGACCAGCTAGATCTACTGTCTCTATTATATTATGACAGACCCAGATCTACTGTCTCTATTAGATGACAGACCAGCTAGATCTACTGACTCTATTATATTATGACAGACCAGCTAGATCTACTGTCTCTATTATATTATGACAGACCAGCTAGATCTACTGACTCTATTATATTATGACAGACCAGCTAGATCTACTGTCTCTATTATATTATGACAGACCAGCTAGATCTACTGTCTCTATTATATTATGACAGACCAGCTAGATCTACTGTCTGTATTATATTATGACAGACCAGCTAGATCTACTGTCTCTATTATAATATGACAGACCAGCTAGATCTACTGTCTCTATTATATTATGACAGACCAGCTAGATCTACTGTTTCTATTATATTATGACAGACAGACCAGCTAGATCTACTGTCTCAAATATATTATGACAGACCAGCTAGATCTACTGTCTGTATTATATTATGACAGACCAGCTAGATCTACTGTTTGTATTATATTATGACAGACCAGCTAGATCTACTGTCTCTATTATATTATGACAGACCAGCTAGATCTACTGTCTCTATTATATTATGACAGACCAGCTAGATCTACTGTCTCTATTATATTATGACAGACCAGCTAGATCTACTGTCTCTATTATATTATGACAGACCAGCTAGATCTACTGTCTCTACTATATTATGACAGACCAGCTAGATCTACTGTCTCTATTATATTATGACAGATCAGTCTCTATTATATTATGACAGACCAGCTAGATCTACTGTCTCTATTATATTATGACAGACCAGCTAGATCTACTGCCTCAATTATAATATGACAGACCAGCTAGATCTACTGTCTCTATTATATTATGACAGACCAGCTAGATCTACTGTCTCTATTATATTATGACAGACCAGCTAGATCTACTGACTCTATTATATTATGACAGACCAGCTAGATCTACTGACTCTATTATATTATGACAGACCAGCTAGATCTACTGACTCTATTATATTATGACAGACCAGCTAGATCTACTGACTCTATTATATTATGACAGACCAGCTAGATCTACTGTCTCTATTATATTATGACAGACCAGCTAGATCTACTGACTCTATTATATTATGACAGACCAGCTAGATCTACTGACTCTATTATATTATGACAGACCAGCTAGATCTACTGTACTCTATTATATTATGACAGACCAGCTAGATCTACTGACTCTATTATATTATGACAGACCAGCTAGATCTACTGACTCTATTATATTATGACAGACCAGCTAGATCTACTGTCTCTATTATATTATGACAGACCAGCTAGACTATTATATTATGACAGACCAGCTAGATCTACTGTCTCTACTATATTATGACAGACCAGCTAGATCTACTGTCTCTATTATAGTATGACAGACCAGATAGATCTACTGTCTCTATTATATTATGACAGACCAGCTAGATCTACTGACTCTACTATATTATGACAGACCAGCTAGATCTACTGTCTCTATTATATTATGACAGACCAGCTAGATCTACTGTCTCTATTATATTATGACAGACCAGCTAGATCTACTGTATCTATTATATTATGACAGACCAGCTAGATCTACTGTCTCTATTTATTATGACAGACCAGCTAGATCTACTGACTCTATTATATTATGACAGACCAGCTAGATCTACTGTCTCTATTATATTCTATTATATTATGACAGACCAGCTAGATCTACTGACTCTATTATATTATGACAGACCAGCTAGATCTACTGACTCTATTATATTATGACAGACCAGCTAGATCTACTGACTCTATTATATTATGACAGACCAGCTAGATCTACTGACTCTATTATATTATGACAGACCAGCTATCTACTGACTCTATTAGATTATGACAGACCAGCTAGATCTACTGATTATATTATGACAGACCAGATAGATCTACTGACTCTATTATATTATGACAGACCAGCTAGATCTACTGTCTCTATTATATTATGACAGACCAGCTAGATCTACTGTCTCTATTATATTATGACAGACCAGCTAGATCTACTGTATCTATTATAGTATGATAGACCAGCTAGATCTACTGTCTCTATTATATTATGACAGACCGCCAAGATCTACTGACTCTATTATATTATGACAGACCAGATAGATCTACTGTCTCTACTGTATTATGACAGACCAGCTAGATCTACTGTCTCTTCTACATTATGACAGACCAGCTAGATCTACTGTATCTATTATATTATGACAGACCAGCTAGATCTACTGTCTCTATTATATTATGACAGACCAGCTAGATCTACTGACTCTATTATATTATGACAGACCAGCTAGATCTACTGTATCTATTATATTATGACAGACCAGCTAGATCTACTGTATCTATTATATTATGACAGACCAGCTAGATCTACTGTCTCTATTATATTATGACAGACCAGCTAGATCTACTGTCTCTATTATATTATGACAGACCAGCTAGATCTACTGTATCTATTATATTATGACAGACCAGCTAGATCCACTGTCTCTATTATAATCTGACAGACCAGCTAGATCTACTGTCTCTATTTTATTATGACAGACCAGCTAGATCTACTGTCTCTATTATATTATGACAGACCAGCTAGATCTACTGTATCTATTATATTATGACAGACCAGCTAGATCCACTGTCTCTATTATAATCTGACAGACCAGCTAGATCTACTGACTCTATTATATTTTGACAGAACAGCTAGATCTACTGTCTCTGTTATATTATGACAGACCAGCTAGATCTACTGTCTCTATTTTATTATGACAGACCAGCTAGATCTACTGTCTCTATTATAATATGGCAGACCAGCTAGATCTACTGTCTCTATTATATTATGACAGACCAGCTAGATCTACTGTCTCTATTATATTATGACAGACCAGCTAGATCTACTGTCTCTATTATATTATGACAGACCAGCTAGATCTACTGACTCTATTATATTATGACAGACCAGCTAGATCTACTGTATCTATTATATATATTATGACAGACCAGCTAGATCTACTGACTCTATTATATTATGACAGACCAGCTAGATCTACTGACTCGATTATATTATGACAGACCAGCTAGATCTACTGACTCTATTATATTATGACAGACCAGCTAGATCTACTGTATCTATTATAGTATGATACACCAGCTAGATCTACTGTCTCTATTATATTATGACAGACCAGCTAGATCTACTGTCTCTACTAAATTATGACAGACCAGCTTGATCTACTGTCTCTATTATATTATGACAGACCAGCTAGATCTACTGTATCTACTATATTATGACAGACCAGCTAGATCTACTGTCTCTATTATATTATGACAGACCAGCTAGATCTACTGACTCTATTATATTATGACAGACCAGCTAGATCTACTGTATCTATTATATTATGACAGACCAGCTAGATCTACTGACTCTATTATATTATGACAGACCAGTTAGATCTACTGACTCTATTATATAATGACAGACCAGCTAGATCTACTGTATCTATTATATTATGACAGACCGCCAAGATCTACTGACTCTATTATGTTATGACAGACCAGATAGATCTACTGTCTCTACTATATTATGACAGACCAGCTAGATCTACTGTCTCTTCTACATTATGACAGACCAGCTAGATCTACTGTCTCTATTATATTATGACAGACCAGCTAGATCTACTGTATCTATTATATTATGACAGACCAGCTAGATCTACTGTCTCTATTATATTATGACAGACCAGCTAGATCTACTGTCTCTATTATATTATGACAGACCAGCTAGATCTACTGACTTTATTATATTATGACAGACCAGCTAAATCTACTGTATCTATTATAGTATGACAGACCAGCTAGATCTACTGTCTCTATTATATTATGACAGACCAACTAGATCTACGGACTCTATTATATTATGACAGACCAGATAGATCTACTGTCCCTATGATATTATGACAGACCAGCTAGATCTACTGACTCTATTATATTATGACAGACCAGCTAGATCTACTGTCTCTATTATATTATGACAGACCAGCTAGATCTACTGACTCTATTATAGTATGACAGACCAGCTATATCTCCTGTATCTATTATATTATGACAGACCAGCTAGATCTACTGTCTCTATTATATTATGACAGACCAGCTAGATCTACTGACTCTATTATATTATGACAGACCAGCTAGATCTACTGTCTCTATGATATTATGACAGACCAGCTAGATCTACTGTATCTATTATATTATGACAGACCAGCTAGATCTACTGTCTCTATTATATTATGACAGACCAGCTAGATCTACTGACTCTATTATATTATGACAGACCAGCTAGATCTACTGTCTCTATTATATTATGACAGACCAGCTAGATCTACTGTCTCTATTATATTATGACAGACCAGCTAGATCTACTGACTCTATTATATTATGACAGACCAGCTAGATCTACTGTATCTATTATATTATGACAGACCAGCTAGATCTACTGACTCTATTATATTATGACAGACCAGCTAGATCTACTGACTCTATTATATTATGACAGACCAGATAGATCTACTGACTCTATTATATTATGACAGACCAGCTAGATCTACTGACTCTATTATATTTTGACAGACCAGCTAGATCTACTGTATCTATTATATTATGACAAACCAGCTAGATCTACTGACTCTATTATATTATGACAGACCAGCTAGATCTACTGTCTCTATTATATTATGACAGACCAGCTAGATCTACTGCCTCTATTATATTATGACAGACCAGCTAGATCTACTGACTCTATTATATTATGACAGACCAGCTATATCTACTGTATCTATTATATTATGACAGACCAGATAGATCTACTGTCTCTACTGTATTATGACAGACCAGCTAGATCTACTGTCTCTTCTACATTATGACAGACCAGCTAGATCTACTGTCTATTATATTATGACAGACCAGCTAGATCTACTGTATCTACTATATTATGACAGACCAGCTAAATCTACTGTCTCTATTATATTATGACAGACCAGTTAGATCTACTGACTCTATTATATTATGACAGACCAGCCAGATCTACTGTATCTATTATATTATGACAGACCAGCTAGATCTACTGACTCTATTATATTATGACAGACCAGCTAGATCTACTGACTCTATTATATTATGACAGACCAGATAGATCTACTGTCCCTATTATATTATGACAGACCAGCTAGATCTCCTGTATCTACTATATTATGACAGACCAGCAAATCTACTGTCTCTATTATATTATGACAGACCAGCTAGATCTACTGTCTCTACTAAATTATGACAGACCAGCTAGATCTACTGTCTTTATTATGTTATGACAGACCAGCTAGATCTACTGTATCTATTATAGTGTGACAGACCAGATAGATCTACTGTCCCTATTATATTATGACAGACCAGCTAGATCTACTGACTCTATTATATTATGACAGACCAGCTAGATCTACTGACTCTATTATATTATGACAGACCAGTTCGATCTACTGACTCTATTATATTATGACAGACCAGCTAGATCTACTGACTCTATTATATTATGACAGACCAGATAGCTCTACTGTATCTACTATATTATGACAGACCAGCTAAATCTACTGTCTCTATTATATTATGACAGACCAGCTAGATCTACTGACTCTATTATATTATGACAGACCAGCTAGATCTACTGTATCTATTATATTATGACAGACCAGCTAGATCTACTGACTCTATTATATTATGACAGACCAGTTAGATCTACTGACTCTATTATATAATGACAGACCAGCTAGATCTACTGACTCTATTATATTATGACAGACCAGATAGATCTACTGTCCCTATTATATTATGACAGACCAGCTAGATCTACTGTCTCTACTAAATTATGACAGACCAGCTAGATCTACTGTATCTATTATAGTAGGACAGACCAGCTAGATCTACTGTCTCTATTATATGATGACAGACCAGCTAGATCTACTGACTCTATTATATTATGACAGACCAGTTAGATCTACTGACTCTATTATATAATGACAGACCAGCTAGATCTACTGACTCTATTATATTATGACAGACCAGATAGATCTACTGTCTCTATTATATTATGACAGACCAGCTAGATCTACTGTCTCTATTATATTATGACAGACCAGCTAGATCTACTGTCTATTATATTATGACAGACCAGCTAGATCTACTGTCTATTATATTATGACAGACCAGCTAGATCTACTGTATCTACTATATTATGACAGACCAGCTAGATCTACTGTATCTATTATATTATGACAGACCAGCAAGATCTAATGTCTCTATTATATTATGACAGACCAGCTAGATCTACTGACTCTATTATATTATGACAGACCAGCTAGATCTACTGACTCTATTATATTATGACAGACCAGCTATATCTACTGTATCAATTATATTATGACAGACCAGATAGATCTACTGTCTCTATTATATTATGACAGACCAGCTAGATCTACTGTCTCTATTATATTTTGACAGACCAGCTAGATCTACTGTATCTATTATATTATGACAGACCAGCTAGATCTACTGACTCTATTATATTATGACAGACCAGCTAGATCTACTGACTCTATTATATTATGACAGACCAGATAGATCTACTGTATCTTTATATTATGACAGACCAGCTAGATCTACTGTCTCTATTATATTATGACAGACCAGCTAGATCTACTGTCTCTACTATATTATGACAGACCAGCTAGATCTACTGTCTCTTCTACATTATGACAGACCAGCTAGATCTACTGTCTATTATATTATGACAGACCAGCTAGATCTACTGTATCTACTATATTATGACAGACCAGCTAAATCTACTGTCTCTATTATATTATGACAGACCAGTTAGATCTACTGACTCTATTATATTATGACAGACCAGCTAGATCTACTGTATCTACTATATTATGACAGACCAGCTAGATCTACCCTCTCTATTATATTATGACAGACCAGCTAGATCTACTGTATCTATTATATTATGACAGACCAGCTAGATCTACTGACTCTTTATATTATGACAGACCAGCTAGATCTACTGACTCTATTATATTATGACAGACCAGCTAGATCTACTGTCTCTATTATATTATGACAGACCAGCTAGATCTCCTGTATCTATTATATTATGACAGACCAGCAGATCTACTGTCTCTATTATATTATGACAGACCAGCTAGATCTACTGTCTCTACTAAATTATGACAGACCAGCTAGATCTACTGTCTCTATTATATTATGACAGACCAGCTAGATCTACTGTATCTATTATAGTGTGACAGACCAGATAGATCTACTGTCCCTATTATATTATGACAGACCAGCTAGATCTACTGACTCTATTATATTATGACAGACCAGCTAGATCTACTGACTCTATTATATTATGACAGACCAGTTCGATCTACTGACTCTATTATATTATGACAGACCAGCTATATCTACTGACTCTATTATATTATGACAGACCAGATAGCTCTACTGTATCTACTATATTATGACAGACCAGCTAAATCTACTGTCTCTATTATATTATGACAGACCAGCTAGATCTACTGACTCTATTATATTATGACAGACCAGCTAGATCTACTGTATCTATTATATTATGACAGACCAGCTAGATCTACTGACTCTATTATATTATGACAGACCAGATAGATCTACTGTCCCTATTATATTATGACAGACCAGCTAGATCTACTGTCTCTACTAAATTATGACAGACCAGCTAGATCTACTGTATCTATTATAGTAGGACAGACCAGATAGATCTAGTGTCTCTATTATATTATGACAGACCAGCTAGATCTACTGACTCTATTATATTATGACAGACCAGCTAGATCTACTGACTCTATTATATTATGACAGACCAGCTATATCTACTGTATCTATTATATTATGACAGACCAGATAGATATACTGTCTCTACTGTATTATGACAGACCAGCTAGATCTACTGTCTCTTCTACATTATGACAGACCAGCTAGATCTACTGTCTATTATATTATGACAGACCAGCTAGATCTACTGTATCTATTATATTATGACAGACCAGCTAGATCTACTGTATCTATTATATTATGACAGACCAGCTAGATCTACTGTATCTATTATATTATGACAGACCAGCAAGACCTAATGTCCCTATTATATTATGACAGACCAGCTAGATCTACTGACTCTATTATATTATGACAGACCAGCTAGATCTACTGACTCTATTATATTATGACAGACCAGCTATATCTACTGTATCTATTATATTATGACAGACCAGATAGATCTACTGTCTCTACTGTATTATGACAGACCAGCTAGATCTACTGACTCTATTATATTTTGACAGACCAGCTAGATCTACTGTATCTATTATATTATGACAAACCAGCTAGATCTACTGACTCTATTATATTATGACAGACCAGCTAGATCGACTGACTCTATTATATTATGACAGACCAGATAGATCTACTGTATCTACTATATTATGACAGACCAGCTAAATCTACTGTCTCTATTATATTATGACAGACCAGCTAGATCTACTGTCTCTACTGTATTATGACAGACCAGCTAGATCTACTGTCTCTTCTACATTATGACAGACCAGCTAGATCTACTGTCTATTATATTATGACAGACCAGCTAGATCTACTGTATCTACTATATTATGACAGACCAGCTAAATCTACTGTCTCTATTATATTATGACAGACCAGTTAGATCTACTGACTCTATTATATTATGACAGACCAGCCAGATCTACTGTATCTATTATATTATGACAGACCAGCTAAATCTACCTCTCTATTATATTATGACAGACCAGTTAGATCTACTGTATCTATTATAGTAGGACAGACCAGATAGATCTACTGTCTCTATTATATTATGACAGACCAGCTAGATCTACTGACTCTACTATATTATGACAGACCAGCTAGATCTACTGTCTCTTCTACATTATGACAGACCAGCTAGATCTACTGTCTCTATTATATTATGACAGACCAGCTAGATCTACTGTATCTACTATATTATGACAGACCAGCTAAATCTACTGTCTCTGTTATATGATGACAGACCAGATAGATCTACTGACTCTATTATATTATGACAGACCAGCTAGATCTACTGTATCTATTATATTATGACAGACCAGCAAGACCTAATGTCCCTATTATATTATGACAGACCAGCTAGATCTACTGACTCTATTATATTATGACAGACCAGCTAGATCTACTGACTCTATTATATTATGACAGACCAGCTAGATCTACTGACTCTATTATATTATGAAAGACCAGCTAGATCTACTGTCTCTCCTAAATTATGACAGACCAGCTAGATCTACTGTCTTTATTATATTATGACAGACCAGCTAGATCTACTGTATCTACTATATTATGACAGACCAGCTAGATCTACTGACTCTATTATATTATGACAGACCAGTTAGATCTACTGACTCTATTATATAATGACAGACCAGCTAGATCTACTGACTCTATTATATTATGACAGACCAGATAGATCTACTGTCCCTATTATATTATGACAGACCAGCTAGATCTACTGTCTCTACTAAATTATGACAGACCAGCTAGATCTACTGTATCTATTATAGTAGGACAGACCAGATAGATCTACTGTCTCTATTATATTATGACAGACCAGCTAGATCTACTGACTCTACTATATTATGACAGACCAGCTAGATCTACTGTCTCTATTATATTATGACAGACCAGCTAGATCTACTGTCTCTATTATATTATGACAGACCAGCTAGATCTACTGTATCTACTATATTATGACAGACCAGCTAAATCTACTGTCTCTGTTATATGATGACAGACCAGATAGATCTACTGACTCTTTTATATTATGACAGACCAGCTAGATATACTGTCTCTATTATATTATGACAGACCAGCTAGATCTACTGTCTCTACTAAATTATGACAGACCAGATAGATCTACTGTCCCTATTATATTATGACAGACCAGCTAGATCTACTGTATCTATTATATTATGACAGACCAGCTAGATCTACTGACTCTATTATATTATGACAGACCAGCTAGATCTACTGACTCTTTTATATTATGACAGACCAGCTAGATCAACTGTATCTACTATATTATGACAGACCAGCAAATCTACTGTCTCTATTATATTATGACAGACCAGCTAGATCTACTGACTCTATTATATTATGACAGACCAGCTAGATCTACTGTCTCTTCTACATTATGACAGACCAGCTAGATCTACTGACTCTATTATATTATGACAGACCAGCTAGATCTACTGACTCTACTAAATTATGACAGACCAGCTAGATCTACTGTCTTTATTATATTATGACAGACCAGCTAGATCTACTGTATCTATTATAGTATGACAGACCAGATAGATCTACTGTCCCTATTATATTATGACAGACCAGATAGATCTACTGTCCCTATTATATTATGACAGACCAGCTAGATCTACTGACTCTATTATATTATGACAGACCAGCTAGATCTACTGTATCTACTATATTATGACAGACCAGCAAATCTACTGTCTCTATTATATTATGACAGACCAGCTAGATCTACTGACTCTACTAAATTATGACAGACCAGCTAGATCTACTGTCTTTATTATATTATGACAGACCAGCTAGATCTACTGTATCTATTATAGTATGACAGACCAGATAGATCTACTGTCCCTATTATATTATGACAGACCAGATAGATCTACTGACTCTATTATATTATGACAGACCAGCTAGATCTACTGACTCTATTATATTGTGACAGACCAGCTAGATCTACTGTCTCTACTATATTATGACAGACCAGCTAGATCTACTGTCTCTTCTACATTATGACAGACCAGCTAGATCTACTGTCTCTATTATATTATGACAGACCAGCTAGATCTACTGACTCTATTATGACAGACCAGCTAGATCTACTGTATCTATTATATTATGACAGACCAGATAGATCTACTCTATCTATTATAGTAATACAGACCAGCTAGATCAACTGTCTCTATTATATTATGACAGACCAGCTAGATCTACTGACTCTATTATATTATGACAGACCAGCTAGATCTACTGACTCGATTATATTATGACAGACCAGATAGATCTACTGTCCCTATTATATTATGACAGACCAGCTAGATCTACTGTATCTACTATATTATGACAGACCAGCAAATCTACTGTCTCTATTATATTATGACAGACCAGCTAGATCTACTGACTCTATTATATTATGACAGACCAGCTAGATCTACTGTCTCTACTAAATTATGACAGACCAGCTAGATCTACTGTATCTATTATAGTATGACAGACCAGGTAGATCTACTGTCCCTATTATATTTTGACAGACTAGATAGATCTACTGACTCTATTATATTATGACAGACCAGCTAGATCTACTGACTCTATTATATTATGACAGACCAGATAGATCTACTGTCCCTATTATATTATGACAGACCAGCTAGATCTAATGTCTCTACTAAATTATGACAGACCAGATAGGTCTACTGTCTTTATTATATTATGACAGACCAGCTAGATCTAATGTCTCTACTAAATTATGACAGACCAGATAGGTCTACTGTCTTTATTATATTATGACAGACCAGCTAGATCTACTGTATCTATTATAGTATGACAGACCAGCTAGATCTACTGTCTCTTCTACATTATGACAGACCAGCTAGATCTACTGTCTCTATTATATTATGACAGACCAGCTAGATCTACTGTATCTACTATATTTTGACAGACCAGCTAAATCTACTGTCTCTGTTATATTATGACAGATCAGCTAGATCTACTGACTCTATTATATTATGACAGACCAGATAGATCTACTGTCCCTATTATATTATGACAGACCAGCTAGATCTAACATCTCTACTAAATTATGACAGACCAGCCCCATCTACTGTCTTTATTATATTATGACAGACCAGCTAGATCTACTGTATCTATTATAGTATGACAGACCAGCTAGATGTACTGTCTCTTATATTATGACAGACCAGCTAGATCTACTGACTCTATTATATTATGACAGACCAGATAGATCTACTGTCCCTATTATATTATGACAGACCAGCTAGATCTACTGTCTCTACTATATTATGACAGACCAGCTAGATCTACTGTCTCTTCTACATTATGACAGACCAGCTAGATCTACTGTCTCTGTTATATTATGACAGACCAGCTAGATCTACTGTATCTATTATAGTATGACAGACCAGCTAGATCTACTGTATCTATTATATTATGACAGACCAGCTAGATCTACTGACTCTATTATATTATGACAGACCAGATAGATCTACTGTCCCTATTATATTATGACAGACCAGCTAGATCTATTGTCTCTTCCACATTAGACAGACCAGCTAGATCTACTGTCTCTATTATATTATCACAGACCAGATAGATCTACTGTCCATATTATATTATGACAGACCAGCTAGATCTACTGACCCTATTATATTATGACAGACCAGCTAGTTCTAGTGTATCTATTATATTATGACAGACCAGCAAGACCTAATGTCCCTATTATATTATGACAGACCAGCTAGATCTACTGTTTCGAAAAACATTGACAGACCAGCTAGATCTACTGACTCTATTATATTATGACAGACCAGCTAGATCTACTGTATCTACTATATTATGACAGACCAGCTAAATCTACTGTCTCTATTATATTATGACAGACCAGCTAGAACTACTGACTCTATTATATTATGACAGACTAGCTAGATCTACTGACTCTATTATATTATGACGGACCAGCTATATCTACTGTCTCTATTATATTATGACAGACCAGCTAGATCTACTGACTCTATATTATGACAGACCAGATAGATCTACTGTATCTACTATATTATGACAGACCAGCAAATCTACTGTCTTTATTATATTATGACAGACCAGCTAGATCTACTGTATCTATTATAGTATGACAGACCAGCTAGCTCTACTGTATCTATTATAGTATGACAGACCAGCTAGATCTACTGTCTCTATTATATTATGACATACCAGCTAGATCTGTCTCTATTATAGTATGACAGACCAGCTAGATCTACTGTCTCTATTATATTATGACAGACCAGCTAGATCTACTGTATCTATTATAGTGTGACAGACCAGATAGATCTACTGTCCCTATTATATTATGACAGACCAGCTAGATCTACTGACTCTATTATATTATGACAGACCAGCTAGATCTACTGACTCTATTATATTATGACAGACCAGTTAGATCTACTGACTCTATTATATTATGACAGACCAGCTAGATCTACTGACTCTATTATATTATGACAGACCAGCTAGATCTACTGTATCTATTATATTATGACAGACCAGCTAAATCTACTGTCTCTGTTATATTATGACAGATCAGCTAGATCTACTGACTCTATTATATTATGACAGACCAGATAGATCTACTGTATCTATTATAGTATGACAGACCAGATAGATCTACTGTCCCTATTATATTATGACAGACCAGATAGATCTACTGACTCTATTATATTATGACAGACCAGCTAGATCTACTGACTCTATTATATTATGACAGACCAGTTAGATCTACTGACTCTATTATATTATGACAGACCAGCTAGATCTACTGACTCTATTATATTTTGACAGACCAGATAGATCTACTGTCCCTATTATATTATGACAGACCAGCTAGATCTACTGTCTCTACTAAATTATGACAGACCAGCTAGATCTACTGTATCTATTATAGTAGGACAGACCAGATAGATCTACTGTCTCTATTATATTATGACAGACCAGCTAGATCTACTGACTCTATTATATTGTGACAGACCAGCTAGATCTACTGTCTCTACTATATTATGACAGACCAGCTAGATCTACTGTCTCTTCTACATTATGACAGACCAGCTAGATCTACTGTCTCTATTATATTATGACAGACCAGCTAGATCTACTGTATCTACTATATTATGCAGACCAGCCAAATCTACTGTCTCTGTTATATGATGACAGACCAGATCAGCTAGATCTACTGTACTCTATTATATTATGACAGACCAGCTAGATCTACTGTCTCTATTATATTATGACAGACCAGCTAGATCTACTGTCTCTATTATATTATGACAGACCAGCTAGATCTACTGACTCTATTATATTATGACAGACCAGCTAGATCTACTGACTCTATTATATTATGACAGACCAGCTAGATCTACTGTACTCTATTATATTATGACAGACCAGCTAGATCTACTGTCTCTATTATATTATGACAGACCAGCTAGATCTACTGTCTCTATTATATTATGACAGACCAGCTAGATCTACTGTCTCTATTATATTATGACAGACCAGCTAGATCTACTGTCTCTATTATATTATGACAGACCAGCTAGATCTACTGTCTCTATTATATTATGACAGACCAGCTAGATCTACTGTCTCTATTATATTATGACAGACCAGCTAGATCTACTGACTCTATTATATTATGACAGACCAGCTAGATCTACTGTCTCTACTATATTATGACAGACCAGCTAGATCTACTGTCTCTATTATATTATGACAGACCAGCTAGATCTACTGTACTCTATTATATTATGACAGACCAGCTAGATCTACTGTCTCTATTATATTATGACAGACCAGCTAGATCTACTGTCTCTATTATATTATGACAGACCAGCTAGATCTACTGACTCTATTATATTATGACAGACCAGCTAGATCTACTGTATCTACTATATTATGACAGACCAGCTAGATCTACTGTCTCTATTATATTATGACAGACCAGCTAGATCTACTGACTCTACTATATTATGACAGACCAGGTTGATCTACTGTCTCTATTATATTATGACAGACCAGCTAGATCTACTGTATCTACTATATTATGACAGACCAGCTAGATCTACTGACTCTATTATATTATGAAAGACCAGCTAGATCTACTGACTCGATTATATTATGACAGACCAGCTAGATCTACTGACTCTATTATATTTTGACAGACCAGATAGATCTACTGTCTCTATTATATTATGACAGACCAGCTAGATCTACTGTCTCTATTATATTATGACAGACCAGCTAGATCTACTGTCTCTATTATATTATGACAGACCAGCTAGATCTACTGACTCTATTATATTATGACAGACCAGCTAGATCTACTGTCTCTATTATATTATGACAGACCAGCTAGATCTACTGTCTCTATTATATTATGACAGACCAGCTAGATCTACTGTCTCTATTATATTATGACAGACCAGCTAGATCTACTGACTCTATTATATTATGACAGACCAGCTAGATCTACTGACTCTATTATATTATGACAGACCAGCTAGATCTACTGTCTCTATTATATTATGACAGACCAGCTAGATCTACTGACTCTATTATATTATGACAGACCAGCTAGATCTACTGTCTCTACTATATTATGACAGACCAGCTAGATCTACTGTCTCTATCTATATTATGACAGACCAGCTAGATCTACTGTCTCTATTATATTATGACAGACCAGCTAGATCTACTGTCTCTATTATATTATGACAGACCAGCTAGATCTACTGTATCTATTATATTATGACAGACCAGCTAGATCTACTGTATCTATTATATTATGACAGACCAGCTAGATCTACTGTCTCTATTATATTATGACAGACCAGCTAGATCTACTGACTCTATTATATTATGACAGACCAGCTAGATCTACTGTCTCTATTATATTATGACAGACCAGCTAGATCTACTGTCTCTATTATATTATGACAGACCAGCTAGATCTACTGTATCTACTATATTATGACAGACCAGCTAGATCTACTGTCTCTATTATATTATGACAGACCAGCTAGATCTACTGACTCTATTATATTATGACAGACCAGCTAGATCTACTGTCTCTATTATATTATGACAGACCAGCTAGATCTACTGTACTCTATTATATTATGACAGACCAGCTAGATCTACTGTCTCTATTATATTTATGACAGACCAGCTAGATCTACTGACTCTATTATATTATGACAGACCAGCTAGATCTACTGACTCTATTATATTATGACAGACCAGCTAGATCTACTGTCTCTATTATATTATGACAGACCAGCTAGATCTACTGTCTCTATTATATTATGACAGACCAGCTAGATCTACTGACTCTATTATATTATGACAGACCAGCTAGATCTACTGTCTCTATTATATTATGACAGACCAGCTAGATCTACTGTCTCTACTATATTATGACAGACCAGCTAGATCTACTGTCTCTATTATATTATGACAGACCAGCTAGATCTACTGTACTCTATTATATTATGACAGACCAGCTAGATCTACTGTCTCTATCTACATTATGACAGACCAGCTAGATCTACTGACTCTATTATATTATGACAGACCAGCTAGCTCTACTGTATCTACTATATTATGACAGACCAGCTAAATCTACTGTCTCTATTATATTATGACAGACCAGCTAGATCTACTGACTCTATTATATTATGACAGACCAGCTAAATCTACTGTCTCTATTATGTTATGACAGACCAGATAGATCTACTGTCTCTACTATATTATGACAGACCAGCTAGATCTACTGTCTCTTCTACATTATGACAGACCAGCTAGATCTACTGTCTCTATTATATTATGACAGACCAGCTAGATCTACTGTATCTATTATATTATGACAGACCAGCTAGATCTACTGTATCTATTATATTATGACAGACCAGCTAGATCTACTGACTCTATTATATTATGACAGACCAGCTAGATCTACTGTCTCTATTATATTATGACAGACCAGCTAGATCTACTGTCTCTATCTATATTATGACAGACCAGCTAGATCTACTGTCTCTATTATATTATGACAGACCAGCTAGATCTACTGTCTCTATTATATTATGACAGACCAGCTAGAACTACTGACTCAATTATAATATGACAGACCAGCTAGATCTACTGTCTCTATTATATTATGACAGACCCGCAAGATATACTGTCTCTATTATATTATGACAGACCAGCTAGATCTACTGTCTCTATTATATTATGACAGAACAGCTAGAACTACTGACTCAATTATAATATGACAGACCAGCAAGATATACTGTCTCTATTATATTATGACAGACCAGCTAGATCTACTGACTCTATTATATTATGACAGACCAGCTAGATCTACTGTCTCTATTATATTATGACAGACCAGCTAGATCTACTGTCTCTATTATATTATGACAGACCAGCTAGATCTACTGTCTCTATTATATTATGACAGACCAGCTAGATCTGACTCTATTATATTATGACAGACCAGCTAGATCTACTGACTCTATTATATTATGACAGACCAGATAGATCTACTGTCCCTATTATATTATGACAGACCAGCTAGATCTACTGTATCTACTATATTATGACAGACCAGCTAGATCTACTGTCTCTATTATATTATGACAGACCAGCTAGATCTACTGTCTCTATTATATTATGACAGACCAGCTAGATCTACTGACTCTATTATATTATGACAGACCAGCTAGATCTACTGACTCTATTATATTATGACAGACCAGATAGATCTACTGTCCCTATTATATTATGACAGACCAGCTAGATCTACTGTATCTACTATATTATGACAGACCAGCTAAATCTACTGTCTCTATTATATTATGACAGACCAGCTAGATCTACTGTCTCTATTATATTATGACAGACCAGCTAGATCTACTGACTCTATTATATTATGACAGACCAGCTAGATCTACTGTCTCTATTATATTATGACAGACCAGCTAGATCTACTGTATCTACTATATTATGACAGACCAGCTAGATCTACTGTCTCTATTATATTATGACAGACCAGCTAGATCTACTGTATCTATTATATTATGACAGACCAGCTAGATCTACTGTATCTATTATAGTATGACAGACCAGCTAGATCTACTGTCTCTATTATATTATGACAGACCAGCTAGATCTACTGTATCTATTATATTATGACAGACCAGCTAGATCTACTGTCTCTATTATATTATGACAGACCAGCTAGATCTACTGTCTCTATTATATTATGACAGACCAGCTAGATCTACTGTCTCTATTATATTATGACAGACCAGCTAGATCTACTGTCTCTATTATATTATGATAGACCAGCTAGATCTACTGTCTCTATTATATTATGACAGACCAGGTAGATCTACTGCCTCAATTATAGTATGACAGACCAGCTAGATCTACTGTCTCTATTATATTATGACAGACCAGCTAGATCTACTGACTCAATGATATTATGACAGACCAGTTAGATCCCCTGTCTCTATTATATTGTGACAGACCAGCTAGATCTACTGTCTCTATTATATTATGACAGACCAGCAAGATATACTGTCTCTATTACATTATGACAGACCAGCTAGATCTACTGCCTCTATTATATTATGACAGACCAGCTAGATCTCCTGTCTCTATTATATTATGACAGACCAGCAAGATAGACTGTCTCTATTATATTATGACAGACCAGCTAGATCTACTGTCTCTATTATATTATGACAGACCAGCTAGATCTACTGTCTCTATTATATTATGACAGACCAGCTAGATCTACTGTCTCTATTATATTATGACAGACCAGATAGATCTACTGTCTCTATTATATTATGACAGACCAGCTAGATCTACTGTCTCTATTATATTATGACAGACCAGCTAGATCTACTGACTCTATTATATTATGACAGACCAGCTAGATCTACTGTCTCTTCTACATTATGACAGACCAGCTAGATCTACTGACTCTATTATATTATGACAGACCAGCTAGATCTACTGTCTCTATTATATTATGACAGACCAGCTAGATCTACTGACTCTATTATAGTATGACAGACCAGCTATATCTCCTGTATCTATTATATTATGACAGACCAGCTAGATCTACTGTCTTTATTATATTATGACAGACCAGCTAGATATACTGTCTCTACTATATTATGACAGACCAGCTAGATCTACTGTCTCTTCTACATTGTGACAGACCAGCTAGATCTACTGTCTCTATTATATTATGACAGACCAGCTAGATCTACTGACTCTATTATATTATGACAGACCAGCTAGATCTACTGTCTCTATTATATTATGACAGACCAGCTAGATCTACTGTCTCTATTATATTATGACAGACCAGCTAGATCTACTGTCTCTATTATATTATGACAGACCAGCTAGATCTACTGTCTCTATTATATTATGACAGACCAGCTAGATCTACTGTCTCTATTATATTATGACAGACCAGCTAGATCTACTGTCTCTATTATATTATGACAGACCAGCTAGATCTACTGTCTCTATTATATTATGACAGACCAGCTAGATCTACTGTCTCTATTATATTATGACAGACCAGCTAGATCTACTGTCTCTATTATATTATGACAGACCAGCTAGATCTACTGTCTCTATTATATTATGACAGACCAGCTAGATCTACTGTCTCTATTATATTATGACAGACCAGCTAGATCTACTGTCTCTATTATATTATGACAGACCAGCTAGATCTACTGTCTCTATTATATTATGACAGACCAGCTAGATCTACTGACTCTATTATATTATGACAGACCAGCTAGATCTACTGTCTCTATTATATTATGACAGACCAGCTAGATCTACTGTATCTACTATATTATGACAGACCAGCTAGATCTACTGTCTCTATTATATTATGATAGACCAGCTAGATCTACTGTCTCTATTATATTATGACAGACCAGCTATATCTACTGTCTCTATTATATTATGACAGACCAGCTAGATCTACTGTCTCTATTATATTATGACAGACCAGCTAGATCTACTGTCTCTATTATATTATGACAGACCAGCTAGATCTACTGTCTCTACTATATTATGACAGACCAGCTAGATCTACTGTCTCTATTATATTATGACAGACCAGCTAGATCTACTGTCTCTATTATATTATGACAGACCAGCTAGATCTACTGTCTCTATTATATTATGACAGACCAGCTAGATCTACTGTCTCTATTATATTATGACAGACCAGCTAGATCTACTGTCTCTATTATATTATGACAGACCAGCTAGATCTACTGTCTCTATTATATTATGACAGACCAGCTAGATCTACTGTCTCTATTATATTATGACAGACCAGCTAGATCTACTGACTCTATTATATTATGACAGACCAGCTAAATCTACTGTCTCTATTATATTATGACAGACCAGCTAGATCTACTGTCTCTATTATATTATGACAGACCAGCTAGATCTACTGTCTCTATTATATTATGACAGACCAGCTAGATCTACTGTATCTACTATATTATGACAGACCAGCAAGACCTACTGTCTCTATTATATTATGACAGACCAGCTAGATCTACTGTATCTATTATATTATGACAGACCAGCTAGAACTACTGTCTCTATTATATTATGACAGACCAGCTAGATCTACTGTCTCTATTATATTATGACAGACCAGCTAGATCTACTGTCTCTATTATATTATGACAGACCAGCTAGATCTACTGTCTCTATTATATTATGACAGACCAGCTAGATCTACTGTCTCTATTATAGTATGACAGACCAGCTAGATCTACTGTATCTATTATAGTATGACAGACCAGCTAGATCTACTGTCTTTATTATATTATGACAGACCAGCTAGATCTACTGTATCTATTATAGTATGACAGACCAGCTAGATCTACTGACTCTATTATATTATGACAGACCAGCTAGATCTACTGTATCTATTATATTATGACAGACCAGATAGATCTACTGTCCCTATTATATTATGACAGACCAGATAGATCTACTGTCCCTATTATATTATGACAGACCAGCTAGATCTACTGACTCTATTATATTATGACAGACCAGCTAGATCTACTGTCTCTATTATATTATGACAGACCAGCTAGATCTACTGTCTCTACTAAATTATGACAGACCAGCTAGATCTACTGTCTCTATTATATTATGACAGACCAGCTAGATCTACTGTCTCTATTATATTATGACAGACCAGCTATATCTCCTGTATCTATTATATTATGACAGACCAGCTAGATCTACTGACTCTATTATGTTATGACAGACCAGCTAGATCTACTGTCTTTATTATATTATGACAGACCAGCTAGATCTACTGTATCTATTGTATTATGACAGACCAGATAGATCTACTGTATTTATTATAGTATGACAGACCAGCTAGATCTACTGTCCATATTATATTATGACAGACCATCTAGATCTACTGTATCTATTATAGTATGACTGACCAGCTACATCTACTGCCTCTATTATATTATGACAGACCAGCTAGATCTACTGTCTCTATTATATTATGACAGACCAGCTAGATCTACTGTCTCTATTATATTATGACAGACCAGCTAGATCTACTGTATCTATTATAGTATGACAGACCAGCTAGATCTACTGTCTCTATTATATTATGACAGACCAGCTAGATCTACTGTCTCTATTATATTATGACAGACCAGCTAGATCTACTGTATCTATTATATTATGACAGACCAGCTAGATCTACTGTCTCTATTATATTATGACAGACCAGCTAGATCTACTGACTCCATTATATAATGACGGACCAGCTAGATCTACTGACTCTATTATATTATCACAGACCAGCTAGATCTACTGTATCTATTATATTATGACAGACCAGCTAGATCTACTGTCTCTATTATATTATGACAGACCAGCTAGATCTACTGTCTCTATTATATTATGACAGACCAGCTAGATCTACTGTATCTATTATATTATGACAGACCAGCTAGATCTACTGTCTCTATTATATTATGACAGACCAGCTAGATCTACTGTATCTATTATATTATGACAGACCAGCTAGATCTACTGTCTCTATTATATTATGACAGACCAGCTAGATCTACTGTATCTACTATATTATGACAGACCAGCTAGATCTACTGTCTCTATTATATTATGACAGACCAGCTAGATCTACTGTATCTATTATAGTATGACAGACCAGCTAGATCTACTGTCTCTGTTATATTATGACAGACCAGCTAGATCTACTGACTCAATTATATTATGACAGACCAGATAGATCTACTGTCCCTATTATGTTATGACAGACCAGCTAGATCTACTGTATCTATTATAGTATGACAGACCAGCTAGATCTACTGACTCTATTATATTATGACAGACCAGCTAGATCTACTGTCTCTATCTATATTATGACAGACCAGCTAGATCTACTGTCTCTATTATATTATGACAGACCAGCTAGATCTACTGTCTCTATTATATTATGACAGACCAGCTAGATCTACTGTATCTATTATATTATGACAGACCAGATAGATCTACTGTATCTATTATATTATGACAGACCAGCTAGATCTACTGTATCTATTATATTATGACAGACCAGCTAGATCTACTGTCTCTATTATAGAATGGCAGACCAGCTAGATCTACTGTTTCTATTATATTATGACAGACCAGCTAGATCTACTGTCTCTATTATAGTATGACAGACCAGCTAGATCTACTGTCTCTATTATATTATGACAGACCAGCTAGATCTACTGTATCTATTATAGTATGACAGACCAGCTAGATCTACTGTCTCTATTATATTATGACAGACCAGCTAGATCTACTGTCTCTATTATATTATGACAGACCAGCTAGATCTACTGTCTCTATTATATTATGACAGACCAGCTAGATCTACTGTCTCTATTATATTATGACAGACCAGCTAGATCTACTGTCTCTATTTATATTATGACAGACCAGCTAGATCTACTGTCTCTATTATATTATGACAGACCAGCTAGATCTACTGTATCTATTATATTATGACAGACCAGCTAGATCTACTGTCTCTATTATATTATGACAGACCAGCTAGATCTACTGTCTCTATTATATTATGACAGACCAGCTAGATCTACTGTCTCTATTATATTATGACAGACCAGCTAGATCTACTGTATCTACTATATTATGACAGACCAGCTAGATCTACTGTCTCTATTATATTATGACAGACCAGCTAGATCTACTGTCTCTATTATATTATGACAGACCAGCTAGATCTACTGTCTCTATTATATTATGACAGACCAGCTAGATCTACTGTCTCTATTATATTATGACAGACCAGCTAGATCTACTGTCTCTATTATATTATGACAGACCAGCTAGATCTACTGTCTCTATTATATTATGACAGACCAGCTAGATCTACTGTCTCTATTATATTATGACAGACCAGCTAGATCTACTGTCTCTATTATATTATGACAGACCAGCTAGATCTACTGTCTCTATTATATTATGACAGACCAGCTAGATCTACTGTCTCTATTATATTATGACAGACCAGCTAGATCTACTGTCTCTATTATATTATGACAGACCAGCTAGATCTACTGTCTCTATTATATTACGACAGACCAGCTAGATCTACTGTCTCTATTATATTATGACAGACCAGCTAGATCTACTGTCTCTATTATATTATGACAGACCAGCTAGATCTACTGTCTCTATTATATTATGACAGACCAGCTAGATCTACTGTCTCTATTATATTATGACAGACCAGCTAGATCTACTGACACTATTGTACTATGACAGACCAGCTAGATCTACTGTCTCTATTATATTATGACAGACCAGCTAGATCTACTGTCTCTATTATATTATGACAGACCAGCTAGATCTACTGTCTCTATTATATTATGACAGACCAGCTAGATCTACTGTCTCTACTATATTATGACAGACCAGCTAGATCTACTGTCTCTATTTATATTATGACAGACCAGCTAGATCTACTGTCTCTATTATAGTATGACAGACCAGCTAGATCTACTGTCTCTATTATATTATGACAGACCAGCTAGATCTACTGACTCTATTATATTATGACAGACCAGCTAGATCTACTGTCTCTATTATATTATGACAGACCAGCTAGATCTACTGTCTCTATTATATTATGACAGACCAGCTAGATCTACTGTCTCTATTGTATTATGACAGACCAGCTAGATCTACAGTCTCTACTATATTATGACAGACCAGATATATCTGCTGTCTCTACTATATTATGACAGACCAGATATATCTACTGTCTCTAATATATTATGACAGACCAGCTAGATCCACTGTCTCGATTATATTATGACAGACCAGCTAGATCTACTGTCTCAACTATATTATGACCGAGACAGCTAGATCTGCTGTCTCTAATATATTATGACAGACCAGATATATCTACTGTCTCTATTTTATTATGACAGACCAGCTAGATCCACTGTCTCTATTATATTATGACAGACCAGCTAGATCTACTGTCTCTATTATATTATGACAGACCAGCTAGATCTACTGTCTCTATTATATTATGACAGACCAGCTAGATCTACTGTCTCTATTATATTATGACAGACCAGCTAGATCTACTGTCTCTATTATAGTAAGACAGACCAGCTAGATCTACTGTCTCTATTATAGTATGACAGACCAGCTAGATCTACTGTCTCTATTATATTATGACAGACCAGCTAGATCTACTGTCTCTATTATATTATGACAGACCAGCTAGATCTACTGTATCTATTATATCATGACAGACCAGCGAGATCTACTGACTCTATTATATTATGACAGACCAGATAGATCTACTGTATCTATTATATTTTGACAGACCAGCGAGATCTACTGACTCTATTATATTATGACAGACCAGATAGATCTACTGTATCTATTATATTATGACAGACCAGATAGATCTACTGTCCCTATTATATTATGACAGACCAGCTAGATCTACTGTCTCTACTATATTATGACAGACCAGCTAGATCTACTGTCTTTATTATATTATGACAGACCAGCTAGATCTACTATCTCTACTATATTATGACAGACCAGCTAGATCTACTGTCTCTATTATATTATGACAGACCAGCTAGATCTACTGTCTCTATTATATTATGACAGACCAGATAGATCTACTGTCTCTATTATATTATGACAGACCAGCTAGATCTACTGTCTCTACTAAATTATGACAGACCAGCTAGATCTACTGTCTCTATTATATTATGACAGACCAGCTAGATCTACTGTCTCTACTATATTATGACAGACCAGCTAGATCTACTGTCTCTTCTACATTATGACAGACCAGCTAGATCTACTGTCTCTGTTATATTATGACAGACCAGATAGATCTAGTGTCCCTGTTATATTATGACAGACCAGCTAGATCTACTGTATCTATTATATTATGACAGACCAGCTAGATCTACTGTATCTATTATAGTATGACAGACCAGCTAGATCTACTGTATCTATTATAGTATGACAGACCAGCTAGATCTACTGTATCTATTATAGTATGACAGACCAGCTAGATCTACTGTCTCTATTATATTATGACATACCAGCTAGATCTGTCTCTATTATAGTATGACAGACCAGCTAGATCTACTGTCTCTATTATATTATGACAGACCAGATAGATCTACTGTATCTACTATAGTATGACAGACCAGGTAGATCTACTGACTATATTATATTATGACAGACCAGCTAGATCTACTGACTCTATTATATTATGACAGACCAGCTATATCTACTGTATCTATTATATTATGACAGACCAGAGATCTACTGTACCTATTATATTATGACAGACCAGCTAGATCTACTGTCTCTATTATATTATGACAGACCAGCTAGATCTACTGTATCTATTATATTATGACAGACCAGATAGATCTACTGTCTCTATTATATTATGACAGACCAGCTAGATCTACTGTCTCTACTATATTATAACAGACCAGCTAGATCTACTGTATCTATTATATTTTGACAGATCAGCTAGATCTACTGTATCTACTATATTATGACAGACCAGCTAGATCTACTGTCTCTGTTATATTATGACAGACCAGCTAGATCTACTGTATCTATTATAGTATGACAGACCAGCTAGATCTACTGTCTCTATTATATTATGACAGACCAGCTAGATCTACTGACTCTATTATATTATGACAGACCAGATAGATCTACTGTCCCTATTATATTATGACAGACCAGCTAGATCTACTGTATCTATTATAGTATGACAGACCAGCTAGATCTACTGACTCTATTAAATTATGACAGACCAGCTAGATCTACTGTCTCTATCTACATTATGACAGACCAGCTAGATCTACTGTCTCTATTATATTATGACAGACCAGCTAGATCTACTGTCTCTATTATATTATGACAGACCAGCTAGATCTACTGTCTCTATTATATTATGACAGACCAGCTAGATCTACTGTCTCTACTATATTATGACAGACCAGCTAGATCTACTGTCTCTATTATATTATGACAGACCAGCTAGATCTACTGTCTCTATTATATTATGACAGACCAGCTAGTTCTACTGTCTCTACTATATTATGACAGACCAGCTAGATCTACTGTCTCTATTATATTATGACAGACCAGCTAGATATACTGTCCCTGTTATATTATGACAGACCAGCTAGATCTACTGTCTCTATTATATTATGACAGACCAGCTAGATCTACTGTATCTATTATAGTATGACAGACCAGCTAGATCTACTGTATCTATTATAGTATGACAGACCAGCTAGATCTACTGTCTCTATTATATTATGACATACCAGCTAGATCTACTGTCTCTATTATATTATGACAGACCAGCTAGATCTACTGTCTCTACATAAATTATGACAGACCAGCTAGATCTACTGTATCTATTATATTATGACAGACCAGATAGATCTACTGTATCTATTATAGTATGACAGACCAGCTAGATCTACTGTCTCTATTATATTATGACAGACCAGCTAGATCTACTGACACTATTATATTATGACAGACCAGATAGATCTACTCTCCCTTTTATATTATGACAGACCAGCTAGATCTACTGTCTCTACAGAAATTATGACAGACCAGCTAGATCTACTGTCTCTATTATATTATGATAGACCAGCTAGATCTACTGTCTCTACTATATTATGACAGACCAGCTAGATCTACTGTCTCTTCTACATTATGACAGACCAGCTAGATCTACTGTCTCTATTATATTATGACAGACCAGATAGATCTACTGTCTTTATTATATTATGACAGACCAGCTAGATCTACTGTATCTATTATATTATGACAGACCAGATAGATCTACTGTATCTATTATAGTATGACAGACCAGCTAGATCTACTGTCTCTATTATATTATGACAGACCAGCTAGATCTACTGTATCTATTATAGTATGACAGACCAGCTAGATCTACTGTCTCTATTATATTATGACAGACCAGCTAGATCTACTGTCTCTATTATATTATGACAGACCAGCTAGATCTACTGTCTCTATTATATTATGACAGACCAGCTAGATCTACTGTCTCTATTATATTATGACAGACCAGCTAGATCTACTGTCTCTATTATATTATGACAGACCAGCTAGATCTACTGTCTCTATTATATTATGACAGACCAGCTAGATCTACTGTATCTATTATAGTATGACAGACCAGCTAGATCTACTGTCTCTATTATATTATGACAGACCAGCTAGATCTACTGTCTCTATTATATTATGACAGACCAGCTAGATCTACTGTCTCTTCTACATTATGACAGACCAGCTAGATCTACTGTCTCTATTATATTATGACAGACCAGCTAGATCTACTGACTCTATTATATTATGACAGACCAGCTAGATCTACTGTCTCTATTATATTATGACAGACCAGCTAGATCTACTGTATCTATTATATTATGACAGACCAGATAGATCTACTGTATCTATTATAGTATGACAGACCAGCTAGATCTACTGTCTCTATTATATTATGACAGACCAGCTAGATCTACTGTCTCTATTATATTATGACAGACCAGCTAGATCTACTGTCTCTATTATAGTATGACAGACCAGCTAGATCTACTGTACTCTATTATATTATGACAGACCAGCTAGATCTACTGTCTCTATTATATTATGACAGACCAGCTAGATCTACTGTATCTATTATATTATGACAGACCAGCTAGATCTACTGTCTCTATTATATTATGACAGACCAGCTAGATCTACTGTCTCTATTATATTATGACAGACCAGCTAGATCTACTGACTCTATTATATTATGACAGACCAGCTAGATCTACTGTCTCTATTATATTATGACAGACCAGCTAGATCTACTGTCTCTACTATATTATGACAGACCAGCTAGATCTACTGTCTCTATTATATTATGACAGACCAGCTAGATCTACTGTCTCTACTATATTATGACAGACCAGCTAGATCTACTGTCTCTATTATATTATGACAGACCAGCTAGATCTACTGTATCTATTATATTATGACAGACCAGCTAGATCTACTGTCTCTATTATATTATGACAGACCAGCTAGATCTACTGTCTCTATTATATTATGACAGACCAGCTAGATCTACTGTCTCTATTATATTATGACAGACCAGCTAGATCTACTGTATCTATTATATTATGAGAGACCAGCTAGATCTACTGTCTCTATTATATTATGACAGACCAGCTAGATCTACTGTCTCTATTATATTATGACAGACCAGCTAGATCTACTGTCTTTATTATATTATGACAGACCAGCTCGATCTACTGACTCTATTATATTATGACAGACCAGCTAGATCTACTGTCTCTATTATATTATGACAGACCAGCTAGATCTACTGTCTCTATTATATTATGACAGACCAGCTAGATCTACTGTCTCTATTATATTATGACAGACCAGCTAGATCTACTGTCTCTATTATATTATGACAGACCAGCTAGATCTACTGTCTCTATTATATTATGACAGACCAGCTAGATCTACTGTATCTATTATATTATGACAGACCAGATAGATCTACTGTCCCTATTATATTATGACAGACCAGCTAGATCTACTGTCTCTACTATATTATGACAGACCAGCTAGATCTACTGTCTCTATTATATTATGACAGACCAGCTAGATCTACTGTATCTACTATATTATGACAGACCAGCTAGATCTACTGTCTCTATTATATTATGACAGACCAGCTAGATCTACTGTATCTATTATATTATGACAGACCAGCTAGATCTACTGTCTCTGTTATATTATGACAGACCAGCTAGATCTACTGACTCAATTATATTATGACAGACCAGATAGATCTACTGTCCCTATTATGTTATGACAGACCAGCTAGATCTACTGTATCTATTATAGTATGACAGACCAGCTAGATCTACTGACTCAATTATATTATGACAGACCAGATAGATCTACTGTCCCGATTATGTTATGACAGACCAGCTAGATCTACTGTATCTATTGTATTATGACAGACCAGATAGATCTACTGTATCTATTATATTATGACAGACCAGCTAGATCTACTGTCTCTATTATATTATGACAGACCAGCTAGATCTACTGTCTCTACTATATTATGACAGACCAGCTAGATCTACTGTCTCTATTATATTATGACAGACCAGCTAGATCTACTGTCATCTACTATATTATGACAGACCAGCTAGATCTACTGTCTCTATTATATTATGACAGACCAGCTAGATCTACTGACTCTACTATATTATGACAGACCAGCTAGATCTACTGTCTCTATTTATATTATGACAGACCAGCTAGATCTACTGTCTCTATTATATTAATGACAGACCAGCTAGATCTACTGTACTCTATTATATTATGACAGACCAGCTAGATCTACTGACTCTATTATATTATGACAGACCAGCTAGATCTACTGTCTCTATTATATTATGACAGACCAGCTAGATCTACTGTCTCTACTATATTATGACAGACCAGCTAGATCTACTGTCTCTATCTATATTATGACAGACCAGCTAGATCTACTGTCTCTATTATATTATGACAGACCAGCTAGATCTACTGTCTCTATTATATTATGACAGACCAGCTAGATCTACTGTCTCTGTTATATTATGACAGACCAGCTAGATCTACTGTCTCTATTATATTATGACAGACCAGCTAGATCTACTGTCTCTATTATATTATGACAGACCAGCTAGATCTACTGTCTCTATTATATTATGACAGACCAGCTAGATCTACTGTCTCTATTATATTATGACAGACCAGCTAGATCTACTGTCTCTATTATATTATGACAGACCAGCTAGATCTACTGTCTCTATTATATTATGACAGACCAGCTAGATCTACTGTCTCTATTATATTATGACAGACCAGCTAGATCTACTGTCTCTATTATATTATGACAGACCAGCTAGATCTACTGTCTCTATTATATTATGACAGACCAGCTAGATCTACTGTCTCTATTATATTATGACAGACCAGCTAGATCTACTGTCTCTATTATATTATGACAGACCAGCTAGATCTACTGTCTCTATTATATTATGACAGACCAGCTAGATCTACTGTCTCTATTATATTATGACAGACCAGCTAGATCTACTGTCTCTATTATATTATGACAGACCAGCTAGATCTACTGTCTCTATTATATTATGACAGACCAGCTAGATCTACTGTCTCTATTATATTATGACAGACCAGCTAGATCTACTGTCTCTATTATATTATGACAGACCAGCTAGATCTACTGTCTCTATTATATTATGACAGACCAGCTAGATCTACTGTCTCTATTATATTATGACAGACCAGCTAGATCTACTGTCTCTATTATATTATGACAGACCAGCTAGATCTACTGTCTCTATTATATTATGACAGACCAGCTAGATCTACTGTCTCTATTATATTATGACAGACCAGCTAGATCTACTGTCTCTATTATATTATGACAGACCAGCTAGATCTACTGTCTCTATTATATTATGACAGACCAGCTAGATCTACTGTCTCTATTATATTATGACAGACCAGCTAGATCTACTGTCTCTATTATATTATGACAGACCAGCTAGATCTACTGTCTCTATTATATTATGACAGACCAGCTAGATCTACTGTCTCTATTATATTATGACAGACCAGCTAGATCTACTGTCTCTATTATATTATGACAGACCAGCTAGATCTACTGTCTCTATTATATTATGACAGACCAGCTAGATCTACTGTATCTATTATATTATGACAGACCAGCTAGATCTACTGTCTCTATTATATTATGACAGACCAGCTAGATCTACTGTCTCTATTATATTATGACAGACCAGCTAGATCTACTGTCTCTATTATATTATGACAGACCAGCTAGATCTACTGTCTCTATTATATTATGACAGACCAGCTAGATCTACTGTCTCTATTATATTATGACAGACCAGCTAGATCTACTGTCTCTATTATATTATGACAGACCAGCTAGATCTACTGTCTCTATTATATTATGACAGACCAGCTAGATCTACTGTCTCTATTATATTATGACAGACCAGCTAGATCTACTGTCTCTATTATATTATGACAGACCAGCTAGATCTACTGTCTCTATTATATTATGACAGACCAGCTAGATCTACTGTCTCTATTATATTATGACAGACCAGCTAGATCTACTGTCTCTATTATATTATGACAGACCAGCTAGATCTACTGTCTCTATTATATTATGACAGACCAGCTAGATCTACTGTCTCTATTATATTATGACAGACCAGCTAGATCTACTGTCTCTATTATATTATGACAGACCAGCTAGATCTACTGTCTCTATTATATTATGACAGACCAGCTAGATCTACTGTCTCTATTATATTATGACAGACCAGCTAGATCTACTGTCTCTATTATATTATGACAGACCAGCTAGATCTACTGTCTCTATTATATTACGACAGACCAGCTAGATCTACTGTCTCTATTATATTATGACAGACCAGCTAGATCTACTGTCTCTATTATATTATGACAGACCAGCTAGATCTACTGTCTCTATTATATTATGACAGACCAGCTAGATCTACTGTCTCTATTATATTATGACAGACCAGCTAGATCTACTGTCTCTATTATATTATGACAGACCAGCTAGATCTACTGTCTCTATTATATTATGACAGACCAGCTAGATCTACTGTCTCGATTGTATTATGAAGGAGCAGGTAGATCTACTGTCTCCATTATATTATGACAGACCAGCTAGATCTACTGTCTCTACTATATTATGACAGACCAGCTAGATCTACTGTCTCTATTATATTATGACAGACCAGCTAGATCTACTGTCTCCATTATAGTATGACAGACCAGCTAGATCTACTGTCTCTATTATATTATGACAGACCAGCTAGATCTACTGTCTCTATTATATTATGACAGACCAGCTAGATCTACTGTTTCTATTATATTATGACAGACCAGCTAGATCTACTGTCTCTATTATATTATGACAGACCAGCTAGATCTACTGTCTCTATTGTATTATGACAGACCAGCGAGGTCTGCTGTCTCTATTATATTATGACAGACCAGCTCGATCTACTGTCTCTATTATAATATGACAGACCAGCTAGATCTACTGTCTCTATTATATTACGACAGACCAGCTAGATCTACTGACTCTATTATATTATGACAGACCAGCTAGATCTACTGTCTCTATTATATTACGACAGACCAGGTAGATCTACTGTCTCTATTATATTATGACAGACCAGCTAGATCTACTGTCTCTATTATATTATGACAGACCAGCTAGATCTACTGTCTCTATTATATTATGACAGACCAGCTAGATCTACTGTCTCTATTATATTATGACAGACCAGCTAGATCTACTGTCTCTATTATATTATGACAGACCAGCTAGATCTACTGTCTCTATTATATTATGACAGACCAGCTAGATCTACTGTCTCTATTATATTATGACAGACCAGCTAGATCTACTGTCTCTATTATATTATGACAGACCAGCTAGATCTACTGTTTCTATTATATTATGACAGACCAGCTAGATCTACTGTCTCTATTATATTATGACAGACCATCTAGATCTATCTCTATTATATTGTGACAGACCAGCTAGATCTACTGTTTCTATTATATTATGACACACCAGCTAGATCTACTGTTTCTATTATATTATGACAGACCAGCTAGATCTACTGTTTCTATTATATTATGACAGACCATCTAGATCTACTCTCTCTATTATATTATGACAGACCAGCTAGATCTACTTCATCTATTATATTATGACAGACCAGCTAGATCTACTGTCTCTATTATATTATGACAGACCAGCTAGATCTACTGTCTCTATTATATTATGACAGACCAGCTAGATCTACTGTCTCTATTATATTATGACAGACCAGCTAGATCTACTGTCTCTATTATATTATGACAGACCAGCTAGATCTACTGTCTCTATTATATTATGACAGACCAGCTAGATCTACTGTCTCTATTATATTATGACAGACCAGCTAGATCTACTGTCTCTATTATATTATGACAGACCAGCTAGATCTACTGTCTCTATTATATTATGACAGACCAGCTAGATCTACTGTCTCTATTATATTATGACAGACCAGCTAGATCTACTGTCTCTATTATATTATGACAGACCAGCTAGATCTACTGTCTCTATTATATTATGACAGACCAGCTAGATCTACTGTCTCTATTATATTATGACAGACCAGCTAGATCTACTGTCTCTATTATATTATGACAGACCAGCTAGATCTACTGTCTCTATTATATTATGACAGACCAGCTAGATCTACTGTCTCTATTATATTATGACAGACCAGCTAGATCTACTGTCTCTATTATATTATGACAGACCAGCTAGATCTACTGTCTCTATTATATTATGACAGACCAGCTAGATCTACTGTCTCTATTATATTATGACAGACCAGCTAGATCTACTGTCTCTATTATATTATGACAGACCAGCTAGATCTACTGTCTCTATTATATTATGACAGACCAGCTAGATCTACTGTCTCTATTATATTATGACAGACCAGCTAGATCTACTGTCTCTATTATATTATGACAGACCAGCTAGATCTACTGTCTCTATTATATTATGACAGACCAGCTAGATCTACTGTCTCTATTATATTATGACAGACCAGCTAGATCTACTGTCTCTATTATATTATGACAGACCAGCTAGATCTACTGTCTCTATTATATTATGACAGACCAGCTAGATCTACTGTCTCTATTATATTATGACAGACCAGCTAGATCTACTGTCTCTATTATATTATGACAGACCAGCTAGATCTACTGTCTCTATTATATTATGACAGACCAGCTAGATCTACTGTCTCTATTATATTATGACAGACCAGCTAGATCTACTGTCTCTATTATATTATGACAGACCAGCTAGATCTACTGTCTCTATTATATTATGACAGACCAGCTAGATCTACTGTCTCTATTATATTATGACAGACCAGCTAGATCTACTGTCTCTATTATATTATGACAGACCAGCTAGATCTACTGTCTCTATTATATTATGACAGACCAGCTAGATCTACTGTCTCTATTATATTATGACAGACCAGCTAGATCTACTGTCTCTATTATATTATGACAGACCAGCTAGATCTACTGTCTCTATTATATTATGACAGACCAGCTAGATCTACTGTCTCTATTATATTATGACAGACCAGCTAGATCTACTGTCTCTATTATATTATGACAGACCAGCTAGATCTACTGTCTCTATTATATTATGACAGACCAGCTAGATCTACTGTCTCTATTATATTATGACAGACCAGCTAGATCTACTGTCTCTATTATATTATGACAGACCAGCTAGATCTACTGTCTCTATTATATTATGACAGACCAGCTAGATCTACTGTCTCTATTATATTATGACAGACCAGCTAGATCTACTGTCTCTATTATATTATGACAGACCAGCTAGATCTACTGTCTCTATTATATTATGACAGACCAGCTAGATCTACTGTCTCTATTATATTATGACAGACCAGCTAGATCTACTGTCTCTATTATATTATGACAGACCAGCTAGATCTACTGTCTCTATTATATTATGACAGACCAGCTAGATCTACTGTCTCTATTATATTATGACAGACCAGCTAGATCTACTGTCTCTATTATATTATGACAGACCAGCTAGATCTACTGTCTCTATTATATTATGACAGACCAGCTAGATCTACTGTCTCTATTATATTATGACAGACCAGCTAGATCTACTGTCTCTATTATATTATGACAGACCAGCTAGATCTACTGTCTCTATTATATTATGACAGACCAGCTAGATCTACTGTCTCTATTATATTATGACAGACCAGCTAGATCTACTGTCTCTATTATATTATGACAGACCAGCTAGATCTACTGTCTCTATTATATTATGACAGACCAGCTAGATCTACTGTCTCTATTATATTATGACAGACCAGCTAGATCTACTGTCTCTATTATATTATGACAGACCAGCTAGATCTACTGTCTCTATTATATTATGACAGACCAGCTAGATCTACTGTCTCTATTATATTATGACAGACCAGCTAGATCTACTGTCTCTATTATATTATGACAGACCAGCTAGATCTACTGTCTCTATTATATTATGACAGACCAGCTAGATCTACTGTCTCTATTATATTATGACAGACCAGCTAGATCTACTGTCTCTATTATATTATGACAGACCAGCTAGATCTACTGTCTCTATTATATTATGACAGACCAGCTAGATCTACTGTCTCTATTATATTATGACAGACCAGCTAGATCTACTGTCTCTATTATATTATGACAGACCAGCTAGATCTACTGTCTCTATTATATTATGACAGACCAGCTAGATCTACTGTCTCTATTATATTATGACAGACCAGCTAGATCTACTGTCTCTATTATATTATGACAGACCAGCTAGATCTACTGTCTCTATTATATTATGACAGACCAGCTAGATCTACTGTCTCTATTATATTATGACAGACCAGCTAGATCTACTGTCTCTATTATATTATGACAGACCAGCTAGATCTACTGTCTCTATTATATTATGACAGACCAGCTAGATCTACTGTCTCTATTATATTATGACAGACCAGCTAGATCTACTGTCTCTATTATATTATGACAGACCAGCTAGATCTACTGTCTCTATTATATTATGACAGACCAGCTAGATCTACTGTCTCTATTATATTATGACAGACCAGCTAGATCTACTGTCTCTATTATATTATGACAGACCAGCTAGATCTACCTGTCTCTATTATATTATGACAGACCAGCTAGATCTAATGTCTCTATTATATTATGACAGACCAGCTAGATCTACTGACTATTATATTATGACAGACCAGCTAGATATACTGTCTCTATTATATTATGACAGACCAGCTAGATCTACTGTCTCTATTATATTATGACAGACCAGCTAGATCTACTGTCTCTATTATATTATGACCGACCAGCTAGATCTACTGTCTCTATTATATTATGACAGACCAGCTAGATCTACTGTCTCTATTATATTATGACAGACCAGCTAGATCTACTGTCTCTATTATATTATGACAGACCAGCTAGATCTACTGTCTCTATTATATTATGACAGACCAGCTAGATCTACTGTCTCTATTATATTATGACAGACCAGCTAGATCTACTGTCTCTATTATATTATGACAGACCAGCTAGATCTACTGTCTCTACTATATTATGACAGACCAGCTAGATCTACTGTCCCTATTATATTATGACAGACCAGCTAGATCTACTGTCTCTATTATATTATGACAGACCAGCTAGATCTACTGTCTCTATTATATTATGACAGACCAGCTAGATCTACTGTCTCTATTATATTATGACAGACCAGCTAGATCTACTGTCTCTATTATATTATGACAGACCAGCTAGATCTACTGTCTCTATTATATTATGACAGACCAGCTAGATCTACTGTCATCTACTATATTATGACAGACCAGCTAGATCTACTGTCTCTATTATATTATGACAGACCAGCTAGATCTACTGTCTCTATTATATTATGACAGACCAGCTAGATCTACTGTCTCTATTATATTATGACAGACCAGCTAGATCTACTGTCTCTATTATATTATGACAGACCAGCTAGATCTACTGTCTCTATTATATTATGACAGACCAGCTAGATCTACTGTCTCTATTATATTATGACAGACCAGCTAGATCTACTGTCTCTATTATATTATGACAGACCAGCTAGATCTACTGTCTCTATTATATTATGACAGACCAGCTAGATCTACTGTCTCTATCTACATTATGACAGACCAGCTAGATCTACTGTCTCTATTATATTATGACAGACCAGCTAGATCTACTGTCTCTATTATATTATGACAGACCAGCTAGATCTACTGTCTCTGTTATATTATGACAGACCAGCTAGATCTACTGTCTCTATTATATTATGACAGACCAGCTAGATCTACTGTCTCTATTATATTATGACAGACCAGCTAGATCTACTGTCTCTATTATATTATGACAGACCAGCTAGATCTACTGTCTCTATTATATTATGACAGACCAGCTAGATCTACTGTCTCTATTATATTATGACAGACCAGCTAGATCTACTGTCTCTATTATATTATGACAGACCAGCTAGATCTACTGTATCTATTATATTATGACAGACCAGCTAGATCTACTGTCTCTACTATATTATGACAGACCAGCTAGATCTACTGTATCTATTATATTATGATAGACCAGCTAGATCTCCTGTGTCTATTATATTATGACAGACCAGCTAGATCTACTGTCCCTATTATATTATGACAGACCAGCTAGATCTACTGTCTCTACTATATTATGACAGACCAGCTAGATCTACTGTCTCTATTATATTATGACAGACCAGCTAGATCTACTGTATCTATTATATTATGACAGACCAGCTAGATCTACTGTCTCTACTATATTATGACAGACCAGCTAGATCTACTGACTCTATTATATTATGACAGACCAGCTAGATCTACTGTCTCTATTATATTATGACAGACCAGCTAGATCTACTGTCTCTATTATATTAATGACAGACCAGCTAGATCTACTGTCTCTATTATATTATGACAGACCAGCTAGATCTACTGTCTCTATTATATTATGACAGACCAGCTAGATCTACTGTCTCTATTATATTATGACAGACCAGCTAGATCTACTGTCTCTATCTACATTATGACAGACCAGCTAGATCTACTGTCTCTATTATATTATGACAGACCAGCTAGATCTACTGACTCTATTATATTATGACAGACCAGCTAGATCTAGTGTCCCTGTTA
>NW_024608573.1:0-68154 GCF_018296145.1 Oncorhynchus tshawytscha
CATATTATAATATAGACAGTAGATCTAGCTGGTCTGTCATATTATAATAGAGACAGTAGATCTAGCTGTTCTGTCATAAAATAATAGAGACAGTAGATCAAGCTGGTCTGTCACATTATAATAGAGACAGTAGATCTAGCTGGTCTGTCATTTTATAATAGAGACAGTAGATCTAGCTGGTCTGTCATAAAATAATAGAGACAGTAGATCAAGCTGGTCTGTCACATTATAATAGAGACAGTAGATCTTGCTGGTCAGCCATAATATAATAGACAGTAGATCTTGCTGGTCAGCCATAATATAATAGAGACAGTAGATCTAGCTGGTCTGTCATATTATAATAGAGACAGTAGATGTAGCTGGTTTGTCATATTATAATAGAGACAGTAGATGTAGCTGGTCTGTCATATTATAATAGAGACAGTAGTTCTAGCTGGTCTCTCATAATCTAATAGAGACATTAGATCAAGCTGGTATGTCATAATATAAGAGAGACAGTAGATCTAGCTGTTCTGTGATAATATAATAGAGACAGTAGATCTAGCTGGTCTGTCATATTATAATAGAGACAGCAGATCTAGCTGGTCTGTCATATCATAATTTAGACAGTAGATCTAGCTGGTCTGTCATATTATAATAGAGACAGTAGATCTAGCTGGTCTGTCATAATGTAATAGAGACAGTAGATCTATCTGGTCTGTCATAATATAATAGAGATATTAGATCTTGCTGGTCTGTCATAATGTAATAGAGACAGTAGTTCTAGCTGGTCTGTCATATTATAATAGAGACAGTAGATCTAGCTGGTGTGTCATAATATAATAGAGACAGTAGATATAGCATGTCTGTTATATTATAATAGAGACAGTGGTTCTAGCTGGTCTGTCATATTATAATAGAGACAGTAGATCTAGCTGGCCTGTCAAAAAATAATAGAGATAGTAGATCAAGCTGGTCTGTCATAATATAATAGAGACAGTATATCTAGCTGGTTTGTAACATTATTAAAAAGACAGTAGAGCTAGCTGGTCTGTCATAATGTAATAGAGAGAGTAGATTTAGCTGGTCTGTCATAATATAAAAGAGACAGTAGATCTAACTGGACATTCATAATAAAATAGAGAGAGTAGATCTAGCTGGTCTGTATTAATGTAATAGAGACAGTAGATTTAGCTGGTCTGTCATATTATAATAGAGACAGTAGATCTAGCTGGTGTGTCATAATATAATAGAGACAGTAGATCTAACTGGTCTGTCATAATATAATAGACACATAAGATTTAGCTGGTCTGTCATAATATAATAGAGACAGTAGATCTAGCTGTTCTGTCATATTATAATATAGACAGTAGATCTAGCTGGTTTGTCATATTATAATAGAGACAGTAGATCTAGCTGGTCTGTCATAAAATAATAGAGACAGTAGATCAAGCTGGTCTGTCACATTATAATAGAGACAGTAGATCTAGCTGGTCTGTCATTTTATAATAGAGATGGTAGATCTAGCTGGTCTGTAATAAAATAATAGAGATAATAGATCAAGCTGGTCTGTCATAATATAATAGAGACAGTAGATCTAGCTGGTCTGTCATATTATAATAGAGATAGTAGATCTAGCTGGTCTGTTATATTATAATATAGACAGTAGATCTTGCTGGTCAGCCATAATATAATAGACAATAGATCTAGCTGTTCTGTCATAATATAATAGAGACAGTAGATCTAGCTGGTCTGTCATATTATAATAGAGACAGTAGATCTAGCTGGTCTGTCATAAAATAATAGAGATAGTAGATCAAGCTGGTCTGTCATAAGATAATAGAGACAGTAGATCTAGCTGGTCTGTCATATTATAATAGAGACAGTAGATCTAGCGGGTCTGTCATATTATAATAGAGATAGTAGATCAAGCTGGTCTGTCATAATATAAGAGAGACAGTAGATCTAGCTGGTCTGTCATATTATAATAGAGAGTGTAGATCTAGCTGGTCTGTCATATTATAATAGAGATAGTAGATCAAGCTGGTCTGTCATGATATAAGAGAGACAGTAGATCTTGCTGGTCAGCCATAATATAATAGAGACAGTAGATCTAGCTGGTCTGTCATATTATAATAGAGACAGTAGATCTAGCTGGTCTGTCATAATATAATAGAGACAGTAGATCTAGCTGGTCTGTCATATTATAATAGAGACGGTAGATGTAGCTGGTCTGTCATAATATAATAGACACATAAGATTTAGCTGGTCTGTCATAATATAATAGAGACAGTAGATCTAGCTGTTCTGTCATATTATAATATAGACAGTAGATCTAGCTGGTCTGTCATATTATAATAGAGACAGTAGATCTTGCTGGTCAGCCATAATATAATAGAGACAGTAGATCTAGCTGTTCTGTGATAATATAATAGAGACAGTAGATCTAGCTGGTCTGACATAATATAAGAGAGACAGTAGATCTAGCTGGTCTGTCATATTATAATAGAGACAGTAGATCTAGCTGGCCTGTCAAAAAATAATAGAGATAGTAGATCAAGCTGGTCTGTCATAATATAATAGAGACAGTATATCTAGCTGGTTTGTAACATTATTAAAAAGACAGTAGAGCTAGGTGGTCTGTCATAATGTAATAGAGAGAGTAGATTTAGCTGGTCTGTCATAATATAAAAGAGACAGTAGATCTAACTGGACATTCATAATAAAATAGAGAGAGTAGATCTAGCTGGTCTGTCATAATGTAATAGAGACAGTAGATTTAGCTGGTCTGTCATATTATAATAGAGACAGTAGATCTAGCTGGTGTGTCATAATATAATAGAGACAGTAGATCTAACTGGTCTGTCATAATATAATAGACACATAAGATTTAGCTGGTCTGTCATAATATAATAGAGACAGTAGATCTAGCTGGTCTGTCATATTATAATAGAGACAGTAGATCTTGCTGGTCTGTCATAATATAATAGAGACAGTAGATCTAGCTGGTCTGTCATAATATAATAGAGACAGTAGATCTAGCTGGTCTGTCATAATGTAATAGAGACAGTAGTTCTAGCTGGTCTGTCATATTATAATAGAGACAGTAGATCTAGCTGGTGTGTCATAATATAATAGAGACAGTAGATATAGCATGTATGTTATATTATAATAGAGACAGTGGTTCTAGCTGGTCTGTCATATTATAATAGAGACAGTAGATCTAGCTGGTCTGTCATAATATAATAGAGACAGTAGATCTAGCTGGTGTGTCATTATATAATAGAGACAGTAGATCTAACTGGTTTGTAACATTATTAAAAAGACAGTAGAGCTAGCTGGTCTGTCATAATGTAATAGAGACAGTAGATTTAGCTGGTCTGTCATAATATAAAAGAGACAGTAGATCTAACTGGACATTCATAATAAAATAGAGACAGTGGTTCTAGCTGGTCTGTCATAATATAATAGAGACAGTAGATTTAGCTGGTCTGTCATATTATAATAGAGACAGTAGATCTAGCTGGTGTGTCATTATATAATAGAGACAGTAGATCTAACTGGTCTGTCATAATATAATAGACACATAAGATTTAGCTGGTCTGTCATAATATAATAGAGACAGTAGATCTAGCTGTTCTGTCATAATATAATAGCGACAGCAGATCTAGCTGGTCTGTCATATTATAATATAGACAGTAGATCTAGCTGGTCTGTCATAAAATAATAGAGACAGTAGATCAAGCTGGTCTGTCATATTATAATAGAAATAGTAGATCAAGCTGGTCTGTCATTTTATAATAGAGAGAGTAGATCTAGCTGGTCTGTCATAAAATAATAGAGATAATAGATCAAGCTGGTCTGTCATAATATAATAGAGACAGTAGATCTAGCTGGTCTGTCATATTATAATATAGACAGTAGATCTTGCTGGTCAGCCATAATATAAGTAGAGAGACAATAGATCTAGCTGTTCTGTCATAATATCATAGAGACAGTAGATCTAGCTGGTCTGTCATATTATAATAGAGACAGTAGATCTAGCTGGTCTGTCATAAAATAATAGAGATAGTAGATCAAGCTGGTCTGTCATAATATAATAGAGACAGTAGATCTAGCTGGTCTGTCATATTATAATAGAGACAGTAGATCTAGCTGGTCTGTCATAAAATAATAGAGATAGTAGATCAAGCTGGTCTGTCATAATATAAGAGAGACAGTAGATCTAGCTGGTCTAACATATTATAATAGAGACAGTAGATCTAGCTGGTCTGTCATATTATAATAGAGATAGTAGATCAAGCTGGTCTGTCATAATATAAGAGAGACAGTAGATCTTGCTGGTCAGCCATAATATAATAGAGACAGTAGATCTAGCTGTTCTGTCATAATATAATAGAGACAGTAGATCTAGCTGGTCTGTCAAATTATAATAGAGACAGCCGATCTAGCTGGTCTGTCATATTATAATAGAGACAGTAGATGTAGCTGGTCTGTCATATTATAATAGAGACAGTAGATCAAGCTGTTCTGTCACAATATAATAGAGACAGTAGATCTAGCTGTTCTGTCATATTATAATATAGACAGTAGATCTAGCTGGTCTGTCATATTATAATAGAGACAGTAGATCTAGCTGGTCTGTCATGTTATAATAGAGACAGTAGATCTAGCTGGTCTGTCATATTATAATAGAGACAGTAGATCTAGCTGGTCTGACATAATATAAGAGAGACAGTAGATCTAGCTGGTCTGTCATATTATAATAGAGACAGTAGATCTAGCTGGCCTGTCAAAAAATAATAGAGATAGTAGATCAAGCTGGTCTGTCATAATATAATAGAGACAGTAGATCTAGCTGGTTTGTAACATTATTAAAAAGACAGTAGAGCTAGCTGGTCTGTCATAATGTAATAGAGAGAGTAGATTTAGCTGGTCTGTCATAATATAAAAGAGACAGTAGATCTAACTGGACTTTCATAATAAAATAGAGAGAGTAGATCTAGCTGGTCTGTCATATTATAATAGAGACAGTAGATCTTGCTGGTCAGCCATAATATAATAGAGACAGTAGATCTAGCTGTTCTGTGATAATATAATAGAGACAGCAGATCTAGCTGGTCTGTCATATTATAATAGAGACAGTAGATCTAGCTGGTCTGTCATGTTATAATAGAGACAGTAGATCTAACTGGTCATTCATAATAAAATAGAGACAGTAGATCTAGCTGGTCTGTCATAATATAATAGAGACAGTAGATCTAGCTGGTCTGTCATATTATAATAGAGACAGTAGATCTAGCTGGTCTGTCATAATATAATAGAGACAGTAGATCTAGCTGTTCTGTCATAATATAATAGAGACATAAGATTTAGCTGGTCTGTCATAATATAATAGAGACAGTAGATCTAGCTGTTCTGTCATATTATAATAGAGACAGTAGATCTAGCTGGTCTGTCATATTATAATAGAGACAGTAGATCTAGCTGGTCTGTCATATTATAATAGAGACAGTAGATCTAGCTGGTCTGTCATATTATAATAGAGACAGTAGATCAAGCTGGTCTGACATAATATAAGAGAGACAGTAGATCTAGCTGGTCTGTCATATTATAATAGAGACAGTAGATCTAGCTGGCCTGTCAAAAAATAATAGAGATAGTAGATCAAGCTGGTCTGTCATAATATAATAGAGACAGTAGATCTAGCTGGTTTGTAACATTATTATAAAAAGACAGTAGAGCTAGCTGGTCTGTCATAATGTAATAGAGAGAGTAGATTTAGCTGGTCCGTCATAATATAAAAGAGACAGTAGATCTAACTGGACTTTCATAATAAAATAGAGAGAGTAGATCTAGCTGGTCTGTCATATTATAATAGAGACAGTAGATCTTGCTGTTCTGTGATAATATAATAGAGACAGTAGATCTAGCTGGTCTGTCATATTATAATAGAGACAGTAGATCTAGCTGGTCTGTCATATTATAATAGAGACAGTAGATCTAGCTGGTCTGTGATAATATAATAGAGACAGTAGATCTAGCTGGTCTGTCATATTATAATAGAGACAGCAGATCTAGCTGGTCTGTCATATCATAATAGAGACAGTAGATCTAGCTGGTCTGTCATATTATAATAGAGACAGTAGATCTAGCTGGTCTGTCATATTATAATAGAGACAGTAGATCTAGCTGGTCTGTCATATCATAATTTAGACAGTAGATCTAGCTGGTCTGTCATATTATAATAGAGACAGTAGATCTAGCTGGTCTGTCATAATGTAATAGAGACAGTAGATCTATCTGGTCTGTCATAATATAATAGAGATATTACATCTTGCTGGTCTGTCATAATGTAATAGAGACAGTAGTTCTAGCTGGTCTGTCATATTATAATAGAGACAGTAGATCTAGCTGGTCTGTCATAATATAATAGAGACAGTAGATATAGCATGTCTGTTATATTATAATAGAGACAGTGGTTCTAGCTGGTCTGTCATATTATAATAGAGACAGTAGATCTAGCTGGCCTGTCAAAAAATAATAGAGATAGTAGATCAAGCTGGTCTGTCATAATATAATAGAGACAGTATATCTAGCTGGTTTGTAACATTATTAAAAAGACAGTAGAGCTAGGTGGTCTGTCATAATGTAATAGAGACAGTAGATTTAGCTGGTCTGTCATAATATAAAAGAGACAGTAGATCTAACTGGACATTCATAATAAAATAGAGAGAGTAGATCTAGCTGGTCTGTCATAATGTAATAGAGACAGTAGATTTAGCTGGTCTGTCATATTATAATAGAGACAGTAGATCTAGCTGGTGTGTCATAATATAATAGAGACAGTAGATCTAACTGGTCTGTCATAATATAATAGACACATAAGATTTAGCTGGTCTGTCATAATATAATAGAGACAGTAGATCTAGCTGTTCTGTCATATTATAATATAGACAGTAGATCTAGCTGGTCTGTCATATTATAATAGAGACAGTAGATCTAGCTGGTCTGTCATAAAATAATAGAGACAGTAGATCAAGCTGGTCTGTCACATTATAATAGAGACAGTAGATCTAGCTGGTCTGTCATTTTATAATAGAGATGGTAGATCTAGCTGGTCTGTAATAAAATAATAGAGATAATAGATCAAGCTGGTCTGTCATAATATAATAGAGACAGTAGATCTAGCTGGTCTGTCATATTATAATAGAGACAGTAGATCTAGCTGGTCTGTCATATTATAATATAGACAGTAGATGTTGCTGGTCAGCCATAATATAATAGACAATAGATCTAGCTGTTCTGTCATAATATAATAGAGACAGTAGATCTAGCTGGTCTGTCATTTATAATAGAGACAGTAGATCTAGCTGGTCTGTCATAAAATAATAGAGATAGTAGATCAAGCTGGTCTGTCATAATATAATAGAGACAGTAGATCTAGCTGTTCTGTCATATTATAATATAGACAGTAGATCTAGCTGGTCTGTCATATTATAATAGAGATAGTAGATCAAGCTGGTCTGTCATAATATAAGAGAGACAGTAGATCTAGCTGGTCTGTCATATTATAATAGAGAGTGTAGATCTAGCTGGTCTGTCATATTATAATAGAGATAGTAGATCAAGCTGGTCTGTCATGATATAAGAGAGACAGTAGATCTTGCTGGTCAGCCATAATATAATAGAGACAGTAGATCTAGCTGGTCTGTCATATTATAATAGAGACAGTAGATCTAGCTGGTCTGTCAAAATATAATAGAGACAGTAGATCTAGCTGGTCTGTCATATTATAATAGAGACGGTAGATGTAGCTGGTCTGTCATAATATAATAGACACATAAGATTTAGCTGGTCTGTCATAATATAATAGAGACAGTAGATCTAGCTGTTCTGTCATATTATAATATAGACAGTAGATCTAGCTGGTCTGTCATATTATAATAGAGACAGTAGATCTAGCTGGTCTGTCATGTTATAATAGAGACAGTAGATCTAGCTGGTCTGTCATATTATAATAGAGACAGTAGATCAAGCTGGTCTGACATAATATAAGAGAGACAGTAGATCTAGCTGGTCTGTCATATTATAATAGAGACAGTAGATCTAGCTGGCCTGTCAAAAAATAATAGAGATAGTAGATCAAGCTGGTCTGTCATAATATAATAGTGACAGTAGATCTAGCTGGTTTGTAACATTATTAAAAAGACAGTAGAGCTAGCTGGTCTGTCATAATGTAATAGAGAGAGTAGATTTAGCTGGTCCGTCATAATATAAAAGAGACAGTAGATCTAACTGGACTTTCATAATAAAATAGAGAGAGTAGATCTAGCTGGTCTGTCATATTATAATAGAGACAGTAGATCTTGCTGGTCAGCCATAATATAATAGAGACAGTAGATCTAGCTGTTCTGTGATAATATAATAGAGACAGTAGATCTAGCTGGTCAGCCATAATATAATAGAGACAGTAGATCTAGCTGGTCTGTCATATTATAATAGAGACAGTAGATCTAGCTGGTGTGTCATAATATAATAGAGACAGTAGATCTAACTGGTCTGTCATAATATAATAGACACATAAGATTTAGCTGGTCTGTCATAATATAATAGAGACAGTAGATCTAGCTGTTCTGTCATATTATAATATAGACAGTAGATCTAGCTGGTCTGTCATATTATAATAGAGACAGTAGATCTAGCTGGTCTGTCATAAAATAATAGAGACAGTAGATCAAGCTGGTCTGTCACATTATAATAGAGACAGTAGATCTAGCTGGTCTGTCATTTTATAATAGAGATGGTAGATCTAGCTGGTCTGTAATAAAATAATAGAGATAATAGATCAAGCTGGTCTGTCATAATATAATAGAGACAGTAGATCTAGCTGGTCTGTCATATTATAATAGAGACAGTAGATCTAGCTGGTCTGTCATATTATAATATAGACAGTAGATCTTGCTGGTCAGCCATAATATAATAGACAATAGATCTAGCTGTTCTGTCATAATATAATAGAGACAGTAGATCTAGCTGGTCTGTCATATTATAATAGAGACAGTAGATCTAGCTGGTCTGTCATAAAATAATAGAGATAGTAGATCAAGCTGGTCTGTCAAAATATAATAGAGACAGTAGATCTAGCTGGTCTGTCATATTATAATAGAGACAGTAGATCTAGCGGGTCTGTCATATTATAATAGAGATAGTAGATCAAGCTGGTCTGTCATAATATAAGAGAGACAGTAGATCTAGCTGGTCTGTCATATTATAATAGAGAGTGTAGATCTAGCTGGTCTGTCATATTATAATAGAGACAGTAGATCAAGCTGGTCTGTCATGATATAAGAGAGACAGTAGATCTTGCTGGTCAGCCATAATATAATAGAGACAGTAGATCTAGCTGGTCTGTCATATTATAATAGAGACAGTAGATCTAGCTGGTCTGTCATAATATAATAGAGACAGTAGATCTAGCTGGTCTGTCATATTATAATAGAGACGGTAGATGTAGCTGGTCTGTCATAATATAATAGACACATAAGATTTAGCTGGTCTGTCATAATATAATAGAGACAGTAGATCTAGCTGTTCTGTCATATTATAATATAGACAGTAGATCTAGCTGGTCTGTCATATTATAATAGAGACAGTAGATCTAGCTGGTCTGTCATGTTATAATAGAGACAGTAGATCTAGCTGGTCTGTCATATTATAATAGAGACAGTAGATCAAGCTGGTCTGACATAATATAAGAGAGACAGTAGATCTAGCTGGTCTGTCATATTATAATAGAGACAGTAGATCTAGCTGGCCTGTCAAAAAATAATAGAGATAGTAGATCAAGCTGGTCTGTCATAATATAATAGTGACAGTAGATCTAGCTGGTTTGTAACATTATTAAAAAGACAGTAGAGCTAGCTGGTCTGTCATAATGTAATAGAGAGAGTAGATTTAGCTGGTCTGTCATAATATAAAAGAGACAGTAGATCTAACTGGACTTTCATAATAAAATAGAGAGAGTAGATCTAGCTGGTCTGTCATATTATAATAGAGACAGTAGATCTTGCTGGTCAGCCATAATATAATAGAGACAGTAGATCTAGCTGTTCTGTGATAATATAATAGAGACAGCAGATCTAGCTGGTCTGTCATATTATAATTTAGACAGTAGATCTAGCTGGTCTGTCATATTATAATAGAGACAGTAGATCTAGCTGGTCTGTCATATTATAAGAGAGACAGTAGATCTAGCTGTTCTGTGATAATATAATAGAGACAGTAGATCTAGCTGGTCTGTCATATTATAATAGAGACAGCAGATCTAGCTGGTCTGTCATATCATAATTTAGACAGTAGATCTAGCTGGTCTGTCATATTATAATAGAGACAGTAGATCTAGCTGGTCTGTCATAATGTAATAGAGACAGTAGATCTATCTGGTCTGTCATAATATAATAGAGATATTAGATCTTGCTGGTCTGTCATAATATAATAGAGACAGTAGTTCTAGCTGGTCTGTCATATTATAATAGAGACAGTAGATCTAGCTGGTGTGTCATAATATAATAGAAACAGTAGATATAGCATGTCTGTTATATTATAATAGAGACAGTAGTTCTAGCTGGTCTGTCATATTATAATAGAGACAGTAGATCTAGCTGGCCTGTCAAAAAATAATAGAGATAGTAGATCAAGCTGGTCTGTCATAATATAATACAGACAGTATATCTAGCTGGTTTGTAACATTATTAAAAAGACAGTAGAGCTAGCTGGTCTGTCATAATGTAAAAGAGACAGTAGATCTAACTGGACATTCATAATAAAATAGAGAGAGTAGATCTAGCTGGTCTGTCATAATGTAATAGAGACAGTAGATTTAGCTGGTCTGTCATATTATAATAGAGACAGTAGATCTAGCTGGTCTGTCATAATATAATAGACACATAAGATTTAGCTGGTCTGTCATAATATAATAGAGACAGTAGATCTAGCTGTTCTGTCATATTATAATATAGACAGTAGATCTAGCTGGTCTGTCATATTATAATAGAGACAGTAGATCTAGCTGGTCTGTCATGTTATAATAGAGACAGTAGATCTAGCTGGTCTGTCATATTATAATAGAGACAGTAGATCAAGCTGGTCTGACATAATATAAGAGAGACAGTAGATCTAGCTGGTCTGTCATATTATAATAGAGACAGTAGATCTAGCTGGCCTGTCAAAAATAATAGAGATAGTAGATCAAGCTGGTCTGTCATAATATAATAGTGACAGTAGATCTAGCTGGTTTGTAACATTATTAAAAAGACAGTAGAGCTAGCTGGTCTGTCATAATGTAATAGAGAGAGTAGATTTAGCTGGTCCGTCATAATATAAAAGAGACAGTAGATCTAACTGGACTTTCATAATAAAATAGAGAGAGTAGATCTAGCTGGTCTGTCATATTATAATAGAGACAGTAGATCTTGCTGGTCAGCCATAATATAATAGAGACAGTAGATCTAGCTGTTCTGTGATAATATAATAGAGACAGTAGATCTAGCTGGTCAGCCATAATATAATAGAGACAGTAGATCTAGCTGGTCTGTCATATTATAATAGAGACAGTAGATCTAGCTGGTGTGTCATAATATAATAGAGACAGTAGATCTAACTGGTCTGTCATAATATAATAGACACATAAGATTTAGCTGGTCTGTCATAATATAATAGAGACAGTAGATCTAGCTGTTCTGTCATATTATAATATAGACAGTAGATCTAGCTGGTCTGTCATATTATAATAGAGACAGTAGATCTAGCTGGTCTGTCATAAAATAATAGAGACAGTAGATCAAGCTGGTCTGTCACATTATAATAGAGACAGTAGATCTAGCTGGTCTGTCATTTTATAATAGAGATGGTAGATCTAGCTGGTCTGTAATAAAATAATAGAGATAATAGATCAAGCTGGTCTGTCATAATATAATAGAGACAGTAGATCTAGCTGGTCTGTCATATTATAATAGAGACAGTAGATCTAGCTGGTCTGTCATATTATAATATAGACAGTAGATGTTGCTGGTCAGCCATAATATAATAGACAATAGATCTAGCTGTTCTGTCATAATATAATAGAGACAGTAGATCTAGCTGGTCTGTCATTTATAATAGAGACAGTAGATCTAGCTGGTCTGTCATAAAATAATAGAGATAGTAGATCAAGCTGGTCTGTCAAAATATAATAGAGACAGTAGATCTAGCTGGTCTGTCATATTATAATAGAGACAGTAGATCTAGCGGGTCTGTCATATTATAATAGAGATAGTAGATCAAGCTGGTCTGTCATAATATAAGAGAGACAGTAGATCTAGCTGGTCTGTCATATTATAATAGAGAGTGTAGATCTAGCTGGTCTGTCATATTATAATAGAGATAGTAGATCAAGCTGGTCTGTCATGATATAAGAGAGACAGTAGATCTTGCTGGTCAGCCATAATATAATAGAGACAGTAGATCTAGCTGGTCTGTCATATTATAATAGAGACAGTAGATCTAGCTGGTCTGTCATAATATAATAGAGACAGTAGATCTAGCTGGTCTGTCATATTATAATAGAGACGGTAGATGTAGCTGGTCTGTCATAATATAATAGACACATAAGATTTAGCTGGTCTGTCATAATATAATAGAGACAGTAGATCTAGCTGTTCTGTCATATTATAATATAGACAGTAGATCTAGCTGGTCTGTCATATTATAATAGAGACAGTAGATCTAGCTGGTCTGTCATGTTATAATAGAGACAGTAGATCTAGCTGGTCTGTCATATTATAATAGAGACAGTAGATCAAGCTGGTCTGACATAATATAAGAGAGACAGTAGATCTAGCTGGTCTGTCATATTATAATAGAGACAGTAGATCTAGCTGGCCTGTCAAAAAATAATAGAGATAGTAGATCAAGCTGGTCTGTCATAATATAATAGTGACAGTAGATCTAGCTGGTTTGTAACATTATTAAAAAGACAGTAGAGCTAGCTGGTCTGTCATAATGTAATAGAGAGAGTAGATTTAGCTGGTCGTCATAATATAAAAGAGACAGTAGATCTAACTGGACTTTCATAATAAAATAGAGAGAGTAGATCTAGCTGGTCTGTCATATTATAATAGAGACAGTAGATCTTGCTGGTCAGCCATAATATAATAGAGACAGTAGATCTAGCTGTTCTGTGATAATATAATAGAGACAGTAGATCTAGCTGGTCTGTCATATTATAATAGAGACAGTAGATCTAGCTGGTCTGTCATAATATAAGAGAGACAGTAGATCTAGCTGTTCTGTGATAATATAATAGAGACAGTAGATCTAGCTGGTCTGTCATATTATAATAGAGACAGCAGATCTAGCTGGTCTGTCATATCATAATTTAGACAGTAGATCTAGCTGGTCTGTCATGTTATAATAGAGACAGTAGATCTAGCTGGTCTGTCATAATATAATAGAGACAGTAGATCTAGCTGGTCTGTCATAATATAATAGAGATATTAGATCTTGCTGGTCTGTCATAATGTAATAGAGACAGTATTTCTAGCTGGTCTGTCATATTATAATAGAGACAGTGGTTCTAGCTGGTCTGTCATATTATAATAGAGACAGTAGATATAGCATGTCTGTTATATTATAATAGAGACAGTGGTTCTAGCTGGTCTGTCATATTATAATAGAGACAGTAGATCTAGCTGGCCTGTCAAAAATAATAGAGATAGTAGATCAAGCTGGTCTGTCATAATATAATACAGACAGTATATCTAGCTGGTTTGTAACATTATTAAAAAGACAGTAGAGCTAGCTGGTCTGTCATAATGTAAAAGAGACAGTAGATCTAACTGGACATTCATAATAAAATAGAGAGAGTAGATCTAGCTGGTCTGTCATAATGTAATAGAGACAGTAGATTTAGCTGGTCTGTCATATTATAATAGAGACAGTAGATCTAGCTGGTGTGTCATAATATAATAGAGACAGTAGATCTAACTGGTCTGTCATAATATAATAGACACATAAGATTTAGCTGCTCTGTCATAATATAATAGAGACAGTAGATCTAGCTGTTCTGTCATATTATAATATAGACAGTAGATCTAGCTGGTCTGTCATATTATAATAGAGACAGTAGATCTAGCTGGTCTGTCATAAAATAATAGAGACAGTAGATCAAGCTGGTCTTTCACATTATAATAGAGACAGTAGATCTAGCTGGTCTGTCATTTTATAATAGAGATGGTAGATCTAGCTGGTCTGTAATAAAATAATAGAGATAATAGATCAAGCTGGTCTGTCATAATATAATAGAGACAGTAGATCTAGCTGGTCTGTCATATTATAATAGAGACAGTAGATCTAGCTGGTCTGTCATAATATAATAGAGACAGTAGATCTAGCTGGTCTGTCATATTATAATAGAGACAGTAGATCTAGCTGGTCTGTCATAAAATAATAGAGATAGTAGATCAAGCTGGTCTGTCATAATATAATAGAGACAGTAGATCTAGCTGGTCTGTCATAATATAATAGAGACAGTAGATCTAGCTGGTCTGTCATAATATAATAGAGACAGTAGATCTAGCTGGTCTGTCATATTATAATAGAGACGGTAGATGTAGCTGGTCTGTCATATTATAATAGAGACAGTAGATCAAGCTGTTCTGTCACAATATAATAGATACAGTAGATCTAGCTGGTCTGTCATATTATAATAGAGACAGTAGATCAAGCTGGTCTGTCATAATATAATAGAGACAGTAGATCTAGCTGGTCTGTCATATTATAATAGAGACAGTAGATCTAGCTGGTCTGTCATATTATAATAGAGACAGTAGATCTAGCTGGTCTGTCAAAACATAATAGAGACAGTACATCTTGCTGGTCTGTCATAAAATAATAGAGATAGTAGATCAAGCTGGTCTGTCATAATATAAGAGAGACAGTAGATCTAGCTGGTCTGTCATATTATAATGGAGACAGTAGATCTAGCTGGTCTGTCATGTTATAATAGAGACAATAGTTCAAGCTGGTCTGTCATAATCTAATAGAGACAGTAGATCTAGCTGGTCTGTCATATTATAATAGAGACAGTAGATCTAGCTGGTCTGTCATAATATAATAGAGAAAGTAGTTCAAGCTGGTCTGTCATAATCTAATAGAGACAGTAGATCTAGCTGGTCTGTCATATTATAATAGAGACAGTAGATCTAGCTGGTCTGTCATAATATAATAGAGACAGTAGATCTAGCTTGTATGTCTATTATAATAGAGACAGTAGATCTAGCTGGTCTGTCATAATATAATAGAGAAAGTAGATCTAGCTGGTCTGTCATATTATAATAGAGATAGTAGATCTTGCTGGTCTGTCATAATATAATAGAGACAGTAGATCTAGCTGGTCTGTCATATTATAATAGAGACAGTAGATCTAGCTGGTCTGTCATAATATAATAGAGACAGTAGATCTAGCTGGTCTGTCATATTATAATAGAGACAGTAGATGTAGCTGGTCTGTCATATTATAATAGAGACAGTAGATCAAGCTGTTCTGTCACAATATAATAGAGACAGTAGATCTAGCTGGTCTGTCATATTATAATAGAGACAGTAGATCTAGCTGGTCTGTCATAAAATAATAGAGATAGTAGATCAAGCTGGTCTGTCATAATATAATAGAGACAGTAGATCTAGCTGGTCTGTCATAATATAATAGAGACAGTAGATCAAGCTGTTCTGTCACAATATAATAGAGACAGTAGATCTAGCTGGTCTGTCATATTATAATAGAGACAGTAGATCAAGCTGGTCTGTCATAATATAATAGAGACAGTAGATCTAGCTGGTCTGTCATATTATAATAGAGACAGTAGATCTAGCTGGTCTGTCATATTATAATAGAGACAGTAGATCTAGCTGGTCTGTCATAATATAATAGAGACAGTAGATCTAGCTGGTCTGTCATAAAATAATAGAGATAGTAGATCAAGCTGGTCTGTCATAATATAAGAGAGACAGTAGATCTAGCTGGTCTGTGATATTATAATAGAGACAGTAGATCTAGCTGGTCTGTCATGTTATAATAGAGACAATAGTTCAAGCTGGTCTGTCATAATCTAATAGAGACAGTAGATCTAGCTGGTCTGTCATATTATAATAGAGACAGTAGATCTAGCTGGTCTGTCATAATATAATAGAGACAGTAGTTCAAGCTGGTCTGTCATAATCTAATAGAGACAGTAGATCTAGCTGGTCTGTCATATTATAATAGAGACAGTAGATCTAGCTGGTCTGTCATAATATAATAGAGATATTAGATCTTGCTGGTCTGTCATAATATAATAGAGACAGTAGTTCTAGCTGGTCTGTCATATTATAATAGAGACAGTAGATCTAGCTGGTCTGTCATAATATAATAGAGACAGTAGATCTAGCATGTCTGTTATATTATAATAGAGACAGTAGTTCTAGCTGGTCTGTCATATTATAATAGAGACAGTAGATCTAGCTGGCCTGTCAAAAAATAATAGAGATAGTAGATCAAGCTGGTCTGTCATAATATAATAGAGACAGTATATCTAGCTGGTTTGTAACATTATTAAAAAGACAGTAGAGCTAGCTGGTCTGTCATAATATAATAGAGAGAGTAGATTTAGCTGGTCTGTCATAATATAAAAGAGACAGTAGATTAACTGGACATTCATAATAAAATAGAGAGAGTAGATCTAGCTGGTCTGTCATAATATAATAGAGACAGTAGATTTAGCTGGTCTGTCATATTATAATAGAGACAGTAGATCTAGCTGGTGTGTCATAATATAATAGAGACAGTAGATCTAACTGGTCTGTCATAATATAATAGACACATAAGATTTAGCTGGTCTGTCATAATATAATAGAGACAGTAGATCTAGCTGTTCTGTCATATTATAATATAGACAGTAGATCTAGCTGGTCTGTCATATTATAATAGAGACAGTAGATCTAGCTGGTCTGTCATAAAATAATAGAGACAGTAGATCAAGCTGGTCTTTCACATTATAATAGAGACAGTAGATCTAGCTGGTCTGTCATTTTATAATAGAGATGGTAGATCTAGCTGGTCTGTAATAAAATAATAGAGATAATAGATCAAGCTGGTCTGTCATAATATAATAGAGACAGTAGATCTAGCTGGTCTGTCATATTATAATAGAGACAGTAGATCTAGTTGGTCTGTCATATTATAATATAGACAGTAGATCTTGCTGGTCTGCCATAATATAAGAGACAATAGATCTAGCTGTTCTGTCATAATATAATAGAGACAGTAGATCTAGCTGGTCTGTCATATTATAATAGAGACAGTAGATCTAGCGGGTCTGTCATATTATAATAGAGATAGTAGATCAAGCTGGTCTGTCATAATATAAGAGAGACAGTAGATCTAGCTGGTCTGTCATATTATAATAGAGAGTGTAGATCTAGCTGGTCTGTCATAATATAATAGAGACAGTAGATCTAGCTGGTCTGTCATATTATAATAGAGACGGTAGATGTAGCTGGTCTGTCATATTATAATAGAGACAGTAGATCAAGCTGTTCTGTCACAATATAATAGAGACAGTAGATCTAGCTGGTCTGTCATATTATAATAGAGACAGTAGATCAAGCTGGTATGTCATAATATAATAGAGACAGTAGATCTAGCTGGTCTGTCATATTATAATAGAGACAGTAGATCTAGCTGGTCTGTCATATTATAATAGAGACAGTAGATCTAGCTGGCGTGTCAAAATATAATAGAGACAGTAGATCTTGCTGGTCTGTCATAAAATAATAGAGATAGTAGATCAAGCTGGTCTGTCATAATATAAGAGAGACAGTAGATCTAGCTGGTCTGTGATATTATAATAGAGACAGTAGATCTAGCTGGTCTGTCATGTTATAATAGAGACAATAGTTCAAGCTGGTCTGTCATAATCTAATAGAGACAGTAGATCTAGCTGGTCTGTCATATTATAATAGAGACAGTAGATCTAGCTGGTCTGTCATAATATAATAGAGACAGTAGTTCAAGCTGGTCTGTCATAATCTAATAGAGACAGTAGATCTAGCTGGTCTGTCATATTATAATAGAGACAGTAGATCTAGCTGGTCTGTCATAATGTAATAGAGACAGTAGATCTATCTGGTCTGTCATAATATAATAGAGATATTAGATCTTGCTGGTCTGTCATAATGTAATAGAGACAGTAGTTCTAGCTGGTCTGTCATATTGTAATAGAGACAGTAGATCTAGCTGGTGTGTCATAATATAATAGAGACAGTAGATATAGCATGTCTGTTATATTATAATAGAGACAGTAGTTCTAGCTGGTCTGTCATATTATAATAGAGACAGTAGATCTAGCTGGCCTGTCAAAAAATAATAGAGATAGTAGATCAAGCTGGTCTGTCATAATATAATAGAGACAGTATATCTAGCTGGTTTGTAACATTATTAAAAAGACAGTAGAGCTAGCTGGTCTGTCATAATATAATAGAGACAGTAGATTTAGCTGGTCTGTCATAATATAAAAGAGACAGTAGATCTAACTGGACATTCATAATAAAATAGAGAGACAGTAGATCTAGCTGGTCTGTCATAATATAATAGAGACAGTAGATCTAGCTGGTCTGTCATATTATGATAGAGACAGTAGATCTAGCTGGTCTGTCATATTATAATATAGACAGTAGATCAAGCTGGTCTGTCATAATATAATAGAGACATAAGATTTAGCTGGTCTGTCATAATATAATAGAGACAGTAGATCTAGCTCTTCTGTCATAATATAATAGAGACAGCAGATCTAGCTGGTCTGTCATATTATAATAGAGACAGTAGATCTAGCTGGTCTGTCATAAAATAATAGAGACAGTAGATCAAGCTGGTCTGTCATAATATAATAGAGACAGTAGATCTAGCTGGTCTGTCATTTTATAATAGAGATGGTAGATCTAGCTGGTCTGTCATAAAATAATAGAGATAATAGATCAAGCTGGTCTGTCATAATATAATAGAGACAGTAGATCTAGCTGGTCTGTCATATTATAATAGAGACAGTAGATCTAGCTGGTCTGTCATATTATAATAGAGACAGTAGATCTTGCTGGTCTGTCATAATATAAAGAGACAGTAGATCTAGCTGGTCTGTCATGTTATAATAGAGACAGTAGATCTAGCTGGTCTGTCATATTATAAAACAGACAGGAGATCTTGCTGGTCTGTCATAAAATAATAGAGATAGTAGATCAAGCTGGTCTGTCATAATATAAGAGAGACAGTAGATCTAGCTGGTCTGTCATATTATAATAGAGACAGTAGATCTAGCTGGTCTGTCATAATATAATAGAGACAGTAGATCTAGCTGGTCTGTCATATTATAATAGAGACAGTAGATGTAGCTGGTCTGTCATATTATAATAGAGACAGTAGATCAAGCTGTTCTGTCACAATATAATAGAGACAGTAGATCTAGCTGGTCTGTCATATTATAATAGAGACAGTAGATCTAGCTGGTCTGTCATAATATAATAGAGACAGTAGATCTAGCTGGTCTGTCATATTATAATAGAGACAGTAGATCTAGCTGGTCTGTCATATTATAATAGAGACAGTAGATCTAGCTGGTCTGTCAAAATATAATAGAGACAGTAGATCTTGCTGGTCTGTCATAAAATAATAGAGATAGTAGATCAAGCTGGTCTGTCATAATATAAGAGAGACAGTAGATCTAGCTGGTCTGTGATATTATAATAGAGACAGTAGATCTAGCTGGTCTGTCATGTTATAATAGAGACAATAGATCAAGCTGGTCTGTCATAATATAATAGAGACAGTAGATCTAGCTGGTCTGTCATATTATAATAGAGACAGTAGATCTAGCTGGTCTGTCATAATATAATAGAGACAGTAGATCAAGCTGGTCTGTCATAATATAATAGAGACAGTAGATCTAGCTGGTCTGTCATATTATAATAGAGACAGTAGATCTAGCTGGTCTGTCATATTATTATAGAGACAGTAGATCTAGCTGGTCTGTCATAAAATAATAGAGATAGTAGATCTTGCTGGTCTATCATAATATAGTAGAGACTGTAGATTTACTGGTCTGTCATATTATAATAGAGACAGTAGATCTTGCTGGTCTGTCATAATATAATAGAGACAGTAGATCTAGCTGGTCTGTCATATTATAATAGAGACAGTAGATCTAGCTGGTCTGTCATAATATAATAGAGACAGTAGATCTAGCTGGCCTGTCAAAAAATAATAGAGATAGTAGATCAAGCTGGTCTGTCATAATATAATAGAGACAGTATATCTAGCTGGTTTGTAACATTATTAAAAAGACAGTAGAGCTAGCTGGTCTGTCATAATGTAATAGAGACAGTAGATTTAGCTGGTCTGTCATAATATAAAAGAGACAGTAGATCTAACTGGACATTCATAATAAAATAGAGAGAGTAGATCTAGCTGGTCTGTCATAATATAATAGAGACAGTAGATCTAGCTGGTCTGTCATTTGATAATAGAGACAGTAGATCTAGCTGGTCTGTCATAAAATAATAGAGATAATAGATCAAGCTGGTCTGTCATAATATAATAGAGACATAAGATTTAGCTGGTCTGTCATAATATAATAGAGACAGTAGATCTAGCTGGTCTGTCATATTATAATAGAGACAGTAGATCTAGCTGGTCTGTCATATTATAATAGAGACAGTAGATCTAGCTGGTCTGTCATATTATAATAGAGACAGTAGATCTAGATGGTCTGTCATATTATAATAGAGACAGTAGATCTAGCTGGTCTGTCATTTGATAATAGAGACAGTAGATCTAGCTGGTCTGTCATAAAATAATAGAGATAATAGATCAAGCTGGTCTGTCATAATATAATAGAGACAGTAGATCTAGCTGGTCTGTCATATTATGATAGAGACAGTAGATCTAGCTGGTCTGTCATATTATAATATAGACAGTAGATCAAGCTGGTCTGTCATAATATAATAGAGACATTAGATCTAGCTGGTCTGTCATAATATAATAGAGACAGTAGATCTAGCTCTTCTGTCATAATATAATAGAGACAGTAGATCTAGCTGGTCTGTCATAAAATAATAGAGATAGTAGATCAAGCTGGTCTGTCATAATATAATAGAGACAGTAGATCTAGCTGGTCTGTCATATTATAATAGAGACAGTAGATCTAGCTGGTCTGTCATAATATAATAGAGACAGTAGATCTAGCTGGTCTGTCATATTATAATAGAGACAGTAGATGTAGCTGGTCTGTCATATTATAATAGAGACAGTAGATCAAGCTGTTCTGTCACAATATAATAGAGACAGTAGATCTAGCTGGTCTGTCATATTATAATAGAGACAGTAGTTCAAGTTGGTCTGTCATAATCTAATAGAGACAGTAGATCTAGCTGGTCTGTCGTATTATAATACAGACAGTAGATCTAGCTGGTCTGTCATATTATAATAGAGACAGTAGATCTAGCTGGTCTGTCATAATATAATAGAGACAGTAGATCTTGCTGGTCTGTCATAAAATAATAGAGATAGTAGATCAAGCTGGTCTGTCATAATATAAGAGAGACAGTAGATCTAGCTGGTCTGTCATATTATAATGGAGACAGTAGATCTAGCTGGTCTGTCATGTTATAATAGAGACAGTAGTTCAAGCTGGTCTGTCATAATATAATAGAGACAGTAGATCTAGCTGGTCTGTCATATTATAATAGAGACAGTAGATCTAGCTGGTCTGTCATAATATAATAGAGAAAGTAGTTCTAGCTGGTCTGTCATAATATAATAGAGACAGTAGATCTAGCTGGTCTGTCATATTATAATAGAGACAGTAGATCTAGCGGGTCTGTCATAATATAATAGAGACAGTAGATCTAGCTTGTATGTCTATTATAATAGAGACAGTAGATCTAGCTGGTCTGTCATAATATAATAGAGACAGTAGATCTAGCTGGTCTGTCATATTATAATAGAGACAGTAGATCTTGCTGGTCTGTCATAATATAATAGAGACAGTAGATCTAGCTGGTCTGTCATATTATAATAGAGACAGTAGATCTAGCTGGTCTGTCATAATATAATAGAGACAGTAGATCTAGCTGGTCTGTCATATTATAATAGAGACAGTAGATGTAGCTGGTCTGTCATATTATAATAGAGACAGTAGATCAAGCTGTTCTGTCACAATATAATAGAGACAGTAGATCTAGCTGGTCTGTCATATTATAATAGAGACAGTAGATCTAGCTGGTCTGTCATAATATAATAGAGACAGTAGATCTAGCTGGTCTGTCATATTATAATAGAGACAGTAGATCTAGCTGGTCAGCCATAATATAATAGAGACAGTAGATCTAGCTGTTCTGTCATAATATAATAGAGACAGTAGATCTAGCTGGTCTGTCATATTATAATAGAGACAGTAGATCTAGCTGGTCTGTCATAAAATAATAGAGATAGTAGATCAAGCTGGTCTGTCATAATATAATAGAGACAGTAGATCTAGCTGGTCTGTCATATTATAATAGAGACAGTAGATCAAGCTGGTCTGTCATAATATAATAGAGACAGTAGATCTAGCTGGTCTGTCATATTATAATAGAGACAGTAGATCTAGCTGGTCTGTCATATTATAATAGAGACAGTAGATCTAGCTGGTCTGTCAAAATATAATAGAGACAGTAGATCTAGCTGGTCTGTCATAAAATAATAGAGATAGTAGATCAAGCTGGTCTGTCATAATATAATAGAGACAGTAGATCTAGCTGGTCTGTCATATTATAATAGAGACAGTAGATCTAGCTGGTCTGTCATGTTATAATAGAGACAGTAGATAGTTCAAGCTGGTCTGTCATAATATAATAGAGACAGTAGATCTAGCTGGTCTGTCATATTATAATAGAGACAGTAGATCTAGCTGGTCTGTCATAATATAATAGAGAAAGTAGATCAAGCAGGTCTGTCATAATATAATAGAGACAGTAGATCTAGCTGGTCTGTCATATTATAATAGAGACAGTAGATCTAGCTGGTCTGTCATAATATAATAGAGACAGTAGATCTAGCTGGTCTGTCTATTATAATAGAGACAGTAGATCTAGCTGGTCTGTCATAATATAATAGAGACAGTAGATCTAGCTGGTCTGTCATATTATAATAGAGACAGTAGATCTAGCTGGTCTGTCATAATATAATAGAGACAGTAGATCTAGCTGGTCTGTCATATTATAATAGAGACAGTAGATCTAGCTGGTCTGTCATATTATAATAGAGACAGTAGATCTAGCTGGTCTGTCATAAAATAATAGAGATAGTAGATCTTGCTGGTCTGTCATAAAATAATAGAGATAGTAGATCAAGCTGGTCTGTCATAATATAAGAGAGACAGTAGATCTAGCTGGTCTGTCATATTATAATAGAGACAGTAGATCTAGCTGGTCTGTCATGTTATAATAGAGACAGTAGTTCAAGCTGGTCTGTCATAATCTAATAGAGGCAGTAGATCTAGCTGGTCTGTCATATTATAATAGAGACAGTAGATCTAGCTGGTCTGTCATAATATAATAGAGAAAGTAGTTCAAGCTGGTCTGTCATAATATAATAGAGACAGTAGATCTAGCTGGTCTGTCATATTATAATAGAGACAGTAGATCTAGCTGGTCTGTCATAATATAATAGAGACAGTAGATCTAGCTGGTCTGTCATAAAATAATAGAGATAGTAGATCTTGCTGGTCTATCATAATATAGTAGAGACTGTAGATTTACTGGTCTGTCATATTATAATAGAGATAGTAGATCTTGCTGGTCTGTCATAATATAATAGAGACAGTAGATCTAGCTGGTCTGTCATATTATAATAGAGACAGTAGATCTAGCTGGTCTGTCATAATATAATAGAGACAGTAGATCTAGCTGGTCTGTCATATTATAATAGAGACAGTAGATCTAGCTGGTCTGTCATATTATAATAGAGACAGTAGATCAAGCTGTTCTGTCACAATATAATAGAGACAGTAGATCTAGCTGGTCTGTCATATTATAATAGAGACAGTAGATCAAGCTGGTCTGTCATAATATAATAGAGACAGTAGATCTAGCTGGTCTGTCATATTATAATAGAGACAGTAGATCTAGCTGGTCTGTCATATTATAATAGAGACAGTAGATCTAGCTGGTCTGTCAAAACATAATAGAGACAGTAGATCTTGCTGGTCTGTCATAAAATAATAGAGATAGTAGATCAAGCTGGTCTGTCATAATATAAGAGAGACAGTAGATCTAGCTGGTCTGTCATATTATAATGGAGACAGTAGATCTAGCTGGTCTGTCATGTTATAATAGAGACAGTAGTTCAAGCTGGTCTGTCATAATATAATAGAGACAGTAGATCTAGCTGGTCTGTCATATTATAATAGAGACAGTAGATCTAGCTGGTCTGTCATAATATAATAGAGACAGTAGATCTAGCTGGTCTGTCATAATAATAGAGACAGTAGATCTAGCTGGTCTGTCATATTATAATAGAGACAGTAGATCTAGCTGGGTCTGTCATAATATAATAGAGACAGTAGATCTAGCTGGTCTGTCATATTATAATAGAGACAGTAGATCTAGCTGGTCTGTCATAATATAATAGAGAAAGTAGATCTAGCTGGTCTGTCATATTATAATAGAGACAGTAGATCTAGCTGGTCTGTCATAATATAATAGAGACAGTAGATCTAGCTGGTCTGTCATATTATAATAGAGACAGTAGATCTAGCTGGTCTGTCATAATATAATAGAGACAGTAGATCTAGCTGGTCTGTCATATTATAATAGAGACAGTAGATCTAGCTGGTCTGTCATATTATAATAGAGACAGTAGATGTAGCTGGTCTGTCATATTATAATAGAGACAGTAGATCAAGCTGTTCTGTCACAATATAATAGAGACAGTAGATCTAGCTGGTCTGTCATATTATAATAGAGACAGTAGATCTAGCTGGTCTGTCATAATATAATAGAGACAGTAGATCTAGCTGGTCTGTCATATTATAATAGAGACAGTAGATCTTGCTGGTCTGCCATAATATAATAGAGACAGTAGATCTAGCTGTTCTGTCATAATATAATAGAGACAGTAGATCTAGCTGGTCTGTCATATTATAATAGAGACAGTAGATCTAGCTGGTCTGTCATAAAATAATAGAGACAGTAGATCTAGCTGGTCTGTCATAATATAATAGAGACAGTAGATCTAGCTGGTCTGTCATATTATAATAGAGACAGTAGATCAAGCTGGTCTGTCATAATATGAGAGAGACAGTAGATCTAGCTGGTCTGTCATATTGTAATAGAGACAGTAGATCTAGCTGGTCTGTCATATTATAATAGAGACAGTAGATCTAGCTGGTCTGTCATAATATAATAGAGACAGTAGATCTAGCTGGTCTGTCATATTATAATAGAGACAGTAGATCTAGCTGGTCTGTCATAAAATAATAGAGATAGTAGATCAAGCTGGTCTGTCATAATATAATAGAGACAGTAGATCTTGCTGGTCTGTCATAAAATAATAGAGATAGTAGATCAAGCTGGTCTGTCATAATATAAGAGAGACAGTAGATCTAGCTGGTCTGTCATATTATAATAGAGACAGTAGATCTAGCTGGTCTGTCATGTTATAATAGAGACAGTAGATCTAGCTGGTCTGTCATAATCTAATAGAGACAGTAGATCTAGCTGGTCTGTCATATTATAATAGAGACAGTAGATCTAGCTGGTCTGTCATAATATAATAGAGACAGTAGATCTAGCTGGTCTGTCATAATATAATAGAGACAGTAGATCTAGCTGGTCTGTCATATTATAATAGAGACAGTAGATCTAGCTGGTCTGTCATAATATAATAGAGACAGTAGATCTAGCTGGTCTGTCATATTATAATAGAGACAGTAGATCTAGCTGGTCTGTCATAATATAATAGAGAAAGTAGATCTAGCTGGTCTGTCATATTATAATAGAGATAGTAGATCAAGCTGGTCTGTCATAATATAATAGAGACAGTAGATCTAGCTGGTCTGTCATATTATAATAGAGACAGTAGATCTAGCTGGTCTGTCATAATATAATAGAGACAGTAGATCTAGCTGGTCTGTCATATTATAATAGAGACAGTAGATGTAGCTGGTCTGTCATATTATAATAGAGACAGTAGATCAAGCTGGTCTGTCATAATATAATAGAGACAGTAGATCTAGCTGGTCTGTCATAATATAATAGAGACAGTAGATCTAGCTGGTCTGTCATATTATAATAGAGACAGTAGATCTAGCTGGTCTGTCATAATATAATAGAGAAAGTAGATCTAGCTGGTCTGTCATATTATAATAGAGATAGTAGATCTAGCTGGTCTGTCATAATATAATAGAGACAGTAGATCTAGCTGGTCTGTCATATTATAATAGAGACAGTAGATCAAGCTGGTCTGTCATAATATAATAGAGACAGTAGATCTAGCTGGTCTGTCATATTATAATAGAGACAGTAGATCTAGCTGGTCTGTCATATTATAATAGAGACAGTAGATCTAGCTGGTCTGTCATATTATAATAGAGATAGTAGATCAAGCTGGTCTGTCATGATATAAGAGAGACAGTAGATCTAGCTGGTCTGTCATATTATAATAGAGACAGTAGATCTTGCTGGTCAGCCATAATATAATAGAGACAGTAGATCTAGCTGTTCTGTCATAATATAATAGAGACAGTAGATCTAGCTGGTCTGTCATATTATAATAGAGACAGTAGATCTAGCTGGTCTGTCATATTATAATAGAGACAGTAGATCTAGCTGGTCTGTCATATTATAATAGAGACAGTAGATCTAGCTGGTCTGTCATATTATAATAGAGACAGTAGATCTAGCTGGTCTGTCATATTATAATAGAGACAGTAGATCTAGCTGGTCTGTCATATTATAATAGAGACAGTAGATCTAGCTGGCCTGTCAAAATATAATAGAGACAGTAGATCTAGCTGGTCTGTCAAAATATAATAGAGACAGTAGATCTTGCTGGTCTGTCATAAAATAATAGAGATAGTAGATCAAGCTGGTCTGTCATAATATAAGAGAGACAGTAGATCAAGCTGGTCTGTCATAATATAAGAGAGACAGTAGATCTAGCTGGTCTGTCATATTATAATAGAGACAGTAGATCAAGCTGGTCTGTCATAATATAAGAGAGACAGTAGATCTAGCTGGTCTGTCATATTATAATAGAGACAGTAGATCTTGCTGGTCAGCCATAATATAATAGAGACAGTAGATCTTGCTGGTCAGTCATAATATAATAGAGACAGTAGATCTAGCTGTTCTGTCATAATATAATAGAGACAGTAGATCTAGCTGGTCTGTCATATTATAATAGAGACAGTAGATCTAGCTGGTCTGTCATATTATAATTTAGACAGTAGATCTAGCTGGTCTGTCATATTATAATAGAGACAGTAGATCTAGCTGGTCTGTCATATTATAATAGAGACAGTAGATGTAGCTGGTCTGTCATGTTATAATAGAGACAGTAGATCAAGCTGTTCTGTCACAATATAATAGAGACAGTAGATCTAGCTGGTCTGTCATATTATAATAGAGACAGTAGATCAAGCTGGTCTGTCATATTATAATAGAGACAGTAGTTCAAGCTGGTCTGTCATAATCTAATAGAGACAGTAGATCTAGCTGGTCTGTCATAATATAAGAGAGACAGTAGATCTAGCTGGTCTGTCATATTATAATAGAGACAGTAGATCTTGCTGGTCAGCCATAATATAATAGAGACAGTAGATCTAGCTGGTCTGTCATAATATAATAGAGACAGTAGATCTAGCTGGTCTGTCATATTATAATAGAGACAGCAGATCTAGCTGGTCTGTCATATTATAATTTAGACAGTAGATCTAGCTGGTCTGTCATATTATAATAGAGACAGTAGATCTAGCTGGTCTGTCATATTATAATAGAGACAGTAGATCTAGCTGGTCTGTCATATTATAATAGAGACAGTAGATCTAGCTGGTCTGTCATATTATAATAGAGACAGTAGATCAAGCTGGTCTGTCATAATATAATAGAGACAGTAGATCTAGCTGGTCTGTCATATTATAATAGAGACAGTAGATCTAGCTGGTCTGTCATAATATAATAGAGACAGTAGATCTAGCTGGTCTGTCATATTATAATAGAGACAGTAGATCAAGCTGTTCTGTCACAATATAATAGAGACAGTAGATCTAGCTGGTCTGTCATATTATAATAGAGACAGTAGATCTAGCTGGTCTGTCATATTATAATAGAGACAGTAGTTCAAGCTGGTCTGTCATAATATAATAGAGACAGTAGATCTAGCTGGTCTGTCATATTATAATAGAGACAGTAGATCTAGCTGGTCTGTCATAATATAATAGAGACAGTAGATCTAGCTGGTCTGTCATATTATAATAGAGACAGTAGATCTAGCTGGTCTGCCATAATATAATAGAGAAAGTAGATCTAGCTGGTCGGTCATAATATAGAGACAGTAGGTCTAGCTGGTCTGTCATATTATAATAGAGACAGTAGATCTTGCTGGTCTGTCATAATATAATAGAGACAGTACATGTAGCTGGTCTGTCATAATATAATAGAGACAGTAAATGTAGCTGGTCTGTCATATTATAATAGAGACAGTAAATCTAGCTGGTCTGTCATATTATAATAGAGACAGTAGATCTAGCTGGTCTGTCATAATATAATAGAGACAGTAGATCTAGCTGGTCTGTCATAATATAATAGAGACAGTAGATCTAGCTGGTCTGTCATATTATAATAGAGATAGTAGATCTAGCTGGTCTGTCATATTATAATAGAGACAGTAGATCTAGCTGGTCTGTCATAATATAATAGAGACAGTAGATCAAGCTGGTCTGTCAAAATATAATAGAGACAGTAGATCTAGCTGGTCTGTCATAAAATAATAGAGATAGTAGATCAAGCTGGTCTGTCATAATATAATAGAGACAGTAGATCTAGCTGGTCTGTCATATTATAATAGAGACAGTAGATCTAGCTGGTCTGTCATATTATAATAGAGACAGTAGATCAAGCTGGTCTGTCATAATATAATAGAGACAGTAGATCTAGCTGGTCTGTCATATTATAATAGAGACAGTAGATCTAGCTGGTCTGTCATAATATAATAGAGACAGTAGATCTAGCTGGTCTGTCATATTATAATAGAGACAGTAGATCTAGCTGGTCAGTCATAATATAATAGAGACAGTAGATCTAGCTGGTCTGTCATATTATAATAGAGACAGTAGATCTAGCTGGTCTGTCATAATTATAATAGAGACAGTAGATCAAGCTGGTCTGTCAAAATATAATAGAGACAGTAGATCTAGCTGGTCTGTCAAAATATAATAGAGACAGTAGATCTAGCTGGTCTGTCAAAATATAATAGAGACAGTAGATCTAGCTGGTCTGTCATATTATAATAGAGACAGTAGATCTAGCTGGTCTGTCATAATATAATAGAGACAGTAGATCTAGCTGGTCTGTCATATTATAATAGAGACAGTAGATCTAGCTGGTCTGTCATATTATAATAGAGACAGTAGATCTAGCTGGTCTGTCATAATATAATAGAGACAGTAGATCTAGCTGGTCTGTCATATTATAATAGAGACAGTAGATCTAGCTGGTCTGTCATAATATAATAGAGACAGTAGATCTAGCTGGTCTGTCAAAATATAATAGAGACAGTAGATCTTGCTGGTCTTTCATAAAATAATAGAGATAGTAGATCAAGCTGGTCTGTCATAATATAAGAGAGACAGTAGATCTAGCTGGTCTGTCATATTATAATAGAGACAGTAGATCTAGCTGGTCTGTCATGTTATAATAGAGACAGTAGATCTAGCTGGTCTGTCATATTATAATAGAGACAGTAGATCTAGCTGGTCTGTCATATTATAATAGAGACAGTAGATCTAGCTGGTCTGTCATAATATAATAGAGACAGTAGATCTAGCTGGTCTGTCATATTATAATAGAGACAGTAGATCTAGCTGGTCTGTCATAATATAATAGAGACAGTAGATCTAGCTGGTCTGTCATATTATAATAGAGACAGTAGATCTAGCTGGTCTGTCATATTATAATAGAGACAGTAGATCTAGCTGGTCTGTCATAATATAATAGAGACAGTAGATCTAGCTGGTCTGTCATAATATAATAGAGACAGTAGATCTAGCTGGTCTGTCATAATATAATAGAGACAGTAGATCTAGCTGGTCTGTCATAAAATAATAGAGATAGTAGATCAAGCTGGTCTGTCATAATATAATAGAGACAGTAGATCTAGCTGGTCTGTCATATTATAATAGAGACAGTAGATCTAGCTGGTCATCATTATAATAGAGACAGTAGATCTAGCTGGTCTGTCATAATATAATAGAGACAGTAGATCTAGCTGGTCTGTCATATTATAATAGAGACAGTAGATCTAGCTGGTCTGTCATAATATAATAGAGACAGTAGATCTAGCTGGTCTGTCATATTATAATAGAGACAGTAGATCAAGCTGGTCTTTCATAATATAATAGAGACAGTAGATCTAGCTGGTCTGTCATATTATAATAGAGACAGTAGATCTAGCTGGTCTGTCATATTATAATAGAGACAGTAGATCTAGCTGGTCTGTCATAATATAATAGAGACAGTAGATCTAGCTGGTCTGTCATATTATAATAGAGACAGTAGATCAAGCTGTTCTGTCACAATATAATAGAGACAGTAGATCTAGCTGGTCTGTCATATTATAATAGAGACAGTAGATCTAGCTGGTCTGTCATATTATAATAGAGACAGTAGATCTAGCTGGTCTGTCATATTATAATAGAGACAGTAGATCTAGCTGGTCTGTCATATTATAATAGAGACAGTAGATCTAGCTGGTCTGTCATATTATAATAGAGACAGTAGATCAAGCTGGTCTGTCATAATATAAGAGAGACAGTAGATCTAGCTGGTCTGTCATATTATAATAGAGACAGTAGATCTAGCTGGTCTGTCATAATATAATAGAGACAGTAGATCTAGCTGTTCTGTCATAATATAATAGAGACAGTAGATCTAGCTGGTCTGTCATATTATAATAGAGACAGTAGATCTAGCTGGTCTGTCATATTATAATAGAGACAGTAGATCTAGCTGGTCTGTCATAATATAATAGAGACAGTAGATCTAGCTGGTCTGTCATAATATAATAGAGACAGTAGATCTAGCTGGTCTGTCATAATATAATAGAGACAGTAGATCAAGCTTGTCTGTCATGATATAATAGAGACAGTAGATCTAGCTGGTCTGTCATATTATAATGGAGACAGTAGATCTAGCTGGTTTGTCATAGTATAATAGAGACAGTAGATCTAGCTGGTCTGTCATAATATAATAGAGACAGTAGATCTAGCTGGTCTGTCATATTATAATAGAGACAGTAGATCTAGCTGGTCTGTCATATTATAATAGAGACAGTAGATCTAGCTGGTCTGTCATATTATAATAGAGACAGTAGATCTAGCTGGTCTGTCATATTATAATAGAGACAGTAGATCTAGCTGGTCTGTCATATTATAATAGAGACAGTAGATCTAGCTGGTCTGTCATAATATAATAGAGACAGTAGATCTAGCTGGTCTGTCATATTATAATAGAGACAGTAGATCTAGCTGGTCTGTCATATTATAATAGAGACAGTAGATCTAGCTGGTCTGTCATATTATAATAGAGACAGTAGATCTAGCTGGTCTGTCATATTATAATAGAGACAGTAGATCTAGCTGGTCTGTCATATTATAATAGAGACAGTAGATCTAGCTGGTCTGTCATATTATAATAGAGACAGTAGATCTAGCTGGTCTGTCATATTATAATAGAGACAGTAGATCTAGCTGGTCTGTCATAATATAATAGAGACAGTAGATCTAGCTGGTCTGTCATATTATAATAGAGACAGTAGATCTTGCTGGTCTGTCATATTATAATAGAGACAGTAGTTCAAGCTGGTCTGTCATAATCTAATAGAGACAGTAGATCTAGCTGGTCTGTCATAATATAATAGAGACAGTAGATCTAGCTGGTCTGTCATATTATAATAGAGACAGTAGATCTTGCTGGTCTGTCATAATATAATAGAGACAGTAGATCTAGCTGTTCTGTCATAATATAATAGAGACAGTAGATCTAGCTGGTCTGTCATATTATAATAGAGACAGTAGATCTAGCTGGTCTGTCATATTATAATAGAGACAGTAGATCTAGCTGGTCTGTCATATTATAATAGAGACAGTAGATCTAGCTGGTCTGTCATATTATAATAGAGACAGTAGATCTAGCTGGTCTGTCATATTATAATAGAGACAGTAGATCAAGCTGTTCTGTCATAATATAATAGAGACAGTAGATCTAGCTGGTCTGTCATATTATAATAGAGACAGTAGATCTAGCTGGTCTGTCATGTTATAATAGAGACAGTAGTTCAAGCTGGTCTGTCATAATATAATAGAGACAGTAGATCTAGCTGGTCTGTCATATTATAATAGAGACAGTAGATCTAGCTGGTCTGTCATAATATAATAGAGACAGTAGATCTAGCTGGTCTGTCATATTATAATAGAGACAGTAGATCTAGCTGGTCTGTCATAATATAATAGAGAAAGTAGATCTAGCTGGTCTGTCATATTATAATAGAGACAGTAGATCTAGCTGGTCTGTCATAAAATAATAGAGATGGTGAATCAAGCTGGTCTGTCAAAATATAATAGAGACAGTAGATCTAGCTGGTCTGTCATATTATAATAGAGACAGTAGATCAAGCTGTTCTGTCACAATATAATAGAGACAGTAGATCTAGCTGGTCTGTCAAATTATAAAAGAGACATTAGATCTAGCTGGTCTGTCATATTATAATAGAGACAGTAGATCTAGCTGGTCTGTCATATTATAATAGAAACAGTAGATCTAGCTGGTCTGTCATATTATAATAGAGATAGTAGATCTAGCTGGTCTGTCAAACATTATAAAAGAGACAGTAGATCTAGCTGGTCTGTCATATTATAATAGAGACAGTAGATCTAGCTGGTCTGTCATATTATAATAGAGACAGTAGATCTAGCTGGTCTGTCATATTATAATAGAGACAGTAGATCTAGCTGGTCTGTCATATTATAATAGAGACAGTAGATCTAGCTGGTCTGTCATATTATAATAGAGACAGTAGATCTAGCTGGTCTGTCATATTATAATAGAGACAGTAGATCAAGCTGGTCTGTCATAATATAATAGAGACAGTAGATCTAGCTGGTCTGTCATATTATAATAGAGACAGTAGATCTAGCTGGTCTGTCATATTATAATAGAGACAGTAGATCTAGCTGGTCTGTCATATTATAATAGAGACAGTAGATCTAGCTGGTCTGTCATATTATAATAGAGACAGTAGATCTAGCTGGTCTGTCATATTATAATAGAGACAGTAGATCTAGCTGGTCTGTCATATTATAATAGAGACAGTAGATCTAGCTGGTCTGTCATATTATAATAGAGACAGTAGATCTAGCTGGTCTGTCATAATATAATAGAGACAGTAGATCTAGCTGGTCTGTCATAATATAATAGAGACAGTAGATCTAGCTGGTCTGTCATATTATAATAGAGACAGTAGATCTAGCTGGTCTGTCATATTATAATAGAGACAGTAGATCTAGCTGGTCTGTCATATTATAATAGAGACAGTAGATCTAGCTGGTCTGTCATATTATAATAGAGACAGTAGATCTAGCTGGTCTGTCATAATATAATAGAGACAGTAGATCTAGCTGGTCTGTCATATTATAATAGAGACAGTAGATCTAGCTGGTCTGTCATATTATAATAGAGACAGTAGATCTAGCTGGTCTGTCATAATATAATAGAGACAGTAGATCTAGCTGGTCTGTCATAATATAATAGAGACAGTAGATCTAGCTGGTCTGTCATATTATAATAGAGACAGTAGATCTAGCTGGTCTGTCATATTATAATAGAGACAGTAGATCTAGCTGGTCTGTCATATTATAATAGAGACAGTAGATCTAGCTGGTCTGTCATATTATAATAGAGACAGTAGATCTAGCTGGTCTGTCATATTATAATAGAGACAGTAGATCTAGCTGGTCTGTCATAATATAATAGAGACAGTAGATCTAGCTGGTCTGTCATATTATAATAGAGACAGTAGATCTAGCTGGTCTGTCATATTATAATAGAGACAGTAGATCTAGCTGGTCTGTCATATTATAATAGAGACAGTAGATCTAGCTGGTCTGTCATAATATAATAGAGACAGTAGATCTAGCTGGTCTGTCATATTATAATAGAGACAGTAGATCTAGCTGGTCTGTCATAATATAATAGAGACAGTAGATCTAGCTGGTCTGTCATAATTATAATAGAGACAGTAGATCTAGCTGGTCTGTCATATTATAATAGAGACAGTAGATCTAGCTGGTCTGTCATATTATAATAGAGACAGTAGATCTAGCTGGTCTGTCATATTATAATAGAGACAGTAGATCTAGCTGGTCTGTCATATTATAATAGAGACAGTAGATCTAGCTGGTCTGTCATATTATAATAGAGACAGTAGATCTAGCTGGTCTGTCATATTATAATAGAGACAGTAGATCTAGCTGGTCTGTCATAATATAATAGAGACAGTAGATCTAGCTGGTCTGTCATATTATAATAGAGACAGTAGATCTAGCTGGTCTGTCATAATATAATAGAGACAGTAGATCTAGCTGGTCTGTCATATTATAATAGAGACAGTAGATCTAGCTGGTCTGTCATAATATAATAGAGACAGTAGATCTAGCTGGTCTGTCATATTATAATAGAGACAGTAGATGTAGCTGGTCTGTCATATTATAATAGAGACAGTAGATCAAGCTGGTCTGTCATAATAATAGAGACAGTAGATCTAGCTGGTCTGTCATATTATAATAGAGACAGTAGATCTAGCTGGTCTGTCATAATATAATAGAGACAGTAGATCTAGCTGGTCTGTCATATTATAATAGAGACAGTAGATCTAGCTGGTCTGTCATAATATAATAGAGACAGTAGATCTAGCTGGTCTGTCATAATATAATAGAGACAGTAGATCTAGCTGGTCTGTCATATTATAATAGAGACAGTAGATCTAGCTGGTCTGTCATAATATAATAGAGACAGTAGATCTAGCTGTTCTGTCATAATATAATAGAGACAGTAGATCTAGCTGGTCTGTCATATTATAATAGAGACAGTAGATCTAGCTGGTCTGTCATATTATAATAGAGACAGTAGATCTAGCTGGTCTGTCATATTATAATAGAGACAGTAGATCTAGCTGGTCTGTCATAATATAATAGAGACAGTAGATCTAGCTGGTCTGTCATATTATAATAGAGACAGTAGATCTAGCTGGTCTGTCATATTATAATAGAGACAGTAGATCTAGCTGGTCTGTCATATTATAATAGAGACAGTAGATCTAGCTGGTCTGTCATAATATAATAGAGACAGTAGATCTAGCTGGTCTGTCATATTATAATAGAGACAGTAGATCAAGCTGGTCTGTCATAATATAATAGAGACAGTAGATCTAGCTGGTCTGTCATATTATAATAGAGACAGTAGATCTAGCTGGTCTGTCATATTATAATAGAGACAGTAGATCTCAAGCTGGTCTGTCATAATATAATAGAGACAGTAGATCTAGCTGGTCTGTCATATTATAATAGAGACAGTAGATCTAGCTGGTCTGTCATAATATAATAGAGACAGTAGATCTAGCTGGTCTGTCATATTATAATAGAGACAGTAGATCTAGCTGGTCTGTCATATTATAATAGAGACAGTAGATCTAGCTGGTCTGTCATATTATAATAGAGACAGTAGATCTAGCTGGTCTGTCATAATATAATAGAGACAGTAGATCTAGCTGGTCTGTCATAATATAATAGAGACAGTAGATCTAGCTGGTCTGTCATAATATAATAGAGACAGTAGATCTAGCTGGTCTGTCAAAATATAATAGAGACAGTAGATCTAGCTGGTCTGTCATATTATAATAGAGACAGTAGATCAAGCTGGTCTGTCATAATATAATAGAGACAGTAGATCTAGCTGGTCTGTCATATTATAATAGAGACAGTAGATCTAGCTGGTCTGTCATATTATAATAGAGACAGTAGTTCAAGCTGGTCTGTCATAATATAATAGAGACAGTAGATCTAGCTGGTCTGTCATATTATAATAGAGACAGTAGATCTAGCTGGTCTGTCATAATATAATAGAGACAGTAGATCTAGCTGGTCTGTCATATTATAATAGAGACAGTAGATCTAGCTGGTCTGTCATAATATAATAGAGACAGTAGATCTAGCTGGTCTGTCATATTATAATAGAGACAGTAGATCTAGCTGGTCTGTCATAAATAATAGAGACAGTAGATCTAGCTGGTCTGTCATAATATAATAGAGACAGTAGATCTAGCTGGTCTGTCATATTATAATAGAGACAGTAGATCTAGCTGGTCTGTCATAATATAATAGAGACAGTAGATCTAGCTGGTCTGTCATAATATAATAGATACAGTAGATCTAGCTGGTCTGTCATATTATAATAGAGACAGTAGATCTAGCTGGTCTGTCATGTTATAATAGAGACAGTAGATCTAGCTGGTCTGTCATATTATAATAGAGACAGTAGATCTAGCTGGTCTGTCATGTTATAATAGAGACAGTAGATCAGGCTGGTCTGTCATATTATAATACAGACAGTAGATCTAGCTAGTCTGTCATATTATAATAGAGACAGTAGATCTAGCTGGTCTGTCATAATATAATAGAGACAGTAGATCTAGCTGTTCTGTCATAATATAATAGAGACAGTAGATCTAGCTGGTCTGTCATATTATAATAGAGACAGTAGATCTAGCTGGTCTGTCATATTATAATTTAGACAGTAGATCTAGCTGGTCTGTCATATTATAATAGAGACAGTAGATCTAGCTGGTCTGTCATATTATAATAGAGACAGTAGATCTAGCTGGTCTGTCATATTATAATAGAGACAGTAGATCTAGCTGGTCTGTCATGATATAATAGAGACAGTAGATCTAGCTGGTCTGTCATATTATAATAGAGACAGTAGATCTTGCTGGTCTGTCATAATATAATAGAGACAGTAGATCTAGCTGTTCTGTCATAATATAATAGAGACAGTAGATCTAGCTGGTCTGTCATATTATAATAGAGACAGTAGATCTAGCTGGTCTGTCATATTATAATAGAGACAGTAGATCTAGCTGGTCTGTCATATTATAATAGAGACAGTAGATCTAGCTGGTCTGTCATATTATAATAGAGACAGTAGATCTAGCTGGTCTGTCATATTATAATAGAGACAGTAGATCTAGCTGGTCTGTCTTAATATAATAGAGACAGTACATCTAGCTGGTCTGTCATATTATAATAGAGACAGTAGATCTAGCTGGTCTGTCATATTATAATAGAGACAGTAGATCTAGCTGGTCTGTCATATTATAATAGAGACAGTAGATCTAGCTGGTCTGTCATATTATAATAGAGACAGTAGATCTAGCTGTCTGTCATATTATAATAGAGACAGTAGATCTAGCTGGTCTGTCATATTATAATAGAGACAGTAGATCTAGCTGGTCTGTCATATTATAATAGAGACAGTAGATCTAGCTGTTCTGTCATAATATAATAGAGACAGTAGATCTAGCTGGTCTGTCATATTATAATAGAGACAGTAGATCTAGCTGGTCTGTCATATTATAATAGAGACAGTAGATCAAGCTGGTCTGTCATAATATAATAGAGACAGTAGATCTAGCTGGTCTGTCATATTATAATAGAGACAGTAGATCTAGCTGGTCTGTCATATTATAATAGAGACAGTAGATCTTGCTGGTCTGTCATAATATAATAGAGACAGTAGATCTAGCTGGTCTGTCATAATATAATAGAGACAGTAGATCTAGCTGGTCTGTCATATTATAATAGAGACAGTAGATCTAGCTGGTCTGTCATATTATAATAGAGACAGTAGATCTAGCTGGTCTGTCATATTATAATACAGACAGTAGATCTAGCTGGTCTGTCATATTATAATAGAGACAGTAGATCTAGCTGATCTGTCATATTATAATAGAGACAGTAGATCAAGCTGTTCTGTCACAATATAATAGAGACAGTAGATCTAGCTGGTCTGTCATATTATAATAGAGACAGTAGATCTAGCTGGTCTGTCATATTATAATAGAGACAGTAGATCTAGCTGGTCTGTCATGTTATAATAGAGACAGTAGATCTAGCTGGTCTGTCATATTATAATACAGACAGTAGATCTAGCTGGTCTGTCATATTATAATAGAGACAGTAGATCTAGCTGGTCTGTCATAATATAATAGAGACAGTAGATCTAGCTGGTCTGTCATATTATAATAGAGACAGTAGATCTAGCTGGTCTGTCATAATATAATAGAGACAGTAGATCTAGCTGGTCTGTCATATTATAATAGAGACAGTAGATCTAGCTGGTCTGTCATATTATAATAGAGACAGTAGATCTAGCTGGTCTGTCATAATATAATAGAGACAGTAGATCTAGCTGGTCTGTCATAATATAATAGAGACAGTAGATCTAGCTGGTCTGTCATAATATAATAGAGACAGTAGATCTAGCTGGTCTGTCATATATAATAGAGACAGTAGATCAAGCTGGTCTGTCATAATATAATAGAGACAGTAGATCTAGCTGGTCTGTCATATTATAATAGAGACAGTAGATCTAGCTGGTCTGTCATATTATAATAGAGACAGTAGTTCAAGCTGGTCTGTCATAATATAATAGAGACAGTAGATCTAGCTGGTCTGTCATATTATAATAGAGACAGTAGATCTAGCTGGTCTGTCATAATATAATAGAGACAGTAGATCTAGCTGGTCTGTCATATTATAATAGAGACAGTAGATCTAGCTGGTCTGTCATAATATAATAGAGACAGTAGATCTAGCTGGTCTGTCATATTATAATAGAGACAGTAGATCTAGCTGGTCTGTCATAAATAATAGAGACAGTAGATCTAGCTGGTCTGTCAAATATAATAGAGACAGTAGATCTAGCTGGTCTGTCATATTATAATAGAGACAGTAGATCAAGCTGGTCTGTCATAATATAATAGAGAGTAGATCTAGCTGGTCTGTCATATTATAATAGAGACAGTAGATCTAGCTGGTCTGTCATATTATAATAGAGACAGTAGATCTAGCTGGTCTGTCATATTATAATAGAGACAGTAGATCTAGCTGGTCTGTCATATTATAATAGAGACAGTAGATCTAGCTGGTCTGTCATATTATAATAGAGATAGTAGATCAAGCTGGTCTGTCATAATATAATAGAGACAGTAGATCTAGCTGGTCTGTCATATTATAATAGAGACAGTAGATCTAGCTGGTCTGTCATAATATAATAGCGACAGTAGATCTAGCTGGTCTGTCATAATATAATAGAGACAGTAGATCTAGCTGGTCTGTCATATTATAATAGAGACAGTAGATCTAGCTGGTCTGTCATATTATAATAGAGACAGTAGATCTAGCTGGTCTGTCATATTATAATAGAGACAGTAGATCTAGCTGGTCTGTCATATTATAATAGAGACAGTAGATCTAGCTGGTCTGTCATATTATAATAGAGACAGTAGATCAAGCTGGTCTGTCATAATATAATAGAGACAGTAGATCTAGCTGGTCTGTCATATTATAATAGAGACAGTAGATCTAGCTGGTCTGTCATAATATAATAGAGACAGTAGATCTAGCTGGTCTGTCATAATATAATAGAGACAGTAGATCTAGCTGGTCTGTCATATTATAATAGAGACAGTAGATCTAGCTGGTCTGTCATATTATAATAGAGACAGTAGATATAGCTGGACTGTCATATTATAATAGAGACAGTCGATATAGCTGGTCTGTAATAATATAATAGAGACAGTAGATCTAGCTGGTCTGTAATAATATAATAGAGACAGTAGATCTAGCTGGTCTGTAATAATATAAGAGACAGTAGATCTAGCTGGTCTGTCATATTATAATAGAGACAGTAGATCTAGCTGGTCTGTCATATTATAAAATAGACAGTAGATCTAGCTGGACTGTCATATTATAATAGAGACAGTAGATCTAGCTGGTCTGTCATATTATAAAATAGACAGTAGATCTAACTGGTCTGTAATAACATAATAGAGACAGTAGATATAGCTGGTCTGTCATATTATAATAGAGACAGTAGATCTAGCTGGTCTGTCATATTATAATAGAGACAGTAGATCTAGCTGGTCTGTCATATTATAATAGAGACAGTAGATCTAGCTGGTCTGTCATATTATAATAGAGACAGTAGATCTAGCTGGTCTGTCATAATATAATAGAGACAGTAGATCTAGCTGGTCTGTCATATTATAATAGAGACAGTAGATCTAGCTGGTCTGTCATAATATAATAGAGACAGTAGATCTAGCTGTTCTGTCATAATATAATAGAGACAGTAGATCTAGCTGGTCTGTCATATTATAATAGAGACAGTAGATCTAGCTGGTCTGTCATATTATAATAGACAGTAGATCTAGCTGGTCTGTCATATTATAATAGAGACAGTAGATCTAGCTGGTCTGTCATATTATAATAGAGACAGTAGATCTAGCTGGTCTGTCATATTATAATAGAGACAGTAGATCAAGCTGTTCTGTCATAATATAATAGAGACAGTAGATCTAGCTGGTCTGTCATATTATAATAGAGACAGTAGATCTAGCTGGTCTGTCATATTATAATAGAGACAGTAGATCTAGCTGGTCTGTCATAATATAATAGAGACAGTAGATCTAGCTGGTCTGTCATATTATAATAGAGACAGTAGATCTAGCTGGTCTGTCATAATATAATAGAGACAGTAGATCTAGCTGGTCTGTCATATTATAATAGAGACAGTAGATCTAGCTGGTCTGTCATAATATAATAGAGAAAGTAGATCTAGCTGGTCTGTCATATTATAATAGAGACAGTAGATCTTGCTGGTCATGTCATAAAATAATAGAGATGGTAGATCAAGCTGGTCTGTCAGATTATAATAGAGACAGTAGATCTAGCTGGTCTGTCATATTATAATAGAGACAGTAGTTCAAGCTGTTCTGTCATAATATAATAGATACAGTAGATCTAGCTGGTCTGTCATATTATAATAGAGACAGTAGATCTAGCTGGTCTGTCATATTATAATAGAGACAGTAGATCTAGCTGGTCTGTCATAATATAATAGAGACAGTAGATCTAGCTGGTCTGTCATATTATAATAGAGACAGTAGATCTAGCTGGTTTGTAAACATTATTAAAAAGACAGTAGATCTAGCTGGTCTGTCATATTATAATAGAGACAGTAGATCTAGCTGGTCTGTCATATTATAATAGAGACAGTAGATCTAGCTGGTCTGTCATATTATAATAGAGACAGTAGATCTAGCTGGTCTGTCATATTATAATAGAGACAGTAGATCTAGCTGGTCTGTCATATTATAATAGAGACAGTAGATCTAGCTGGTCTGTCATATTATAATAGAGACAGTAGATCAAGCTGGTCTGTCATAATATAATAGAGACAGTAGATCTAGCTGGTCTGTCATATTATAATAGAGACAGTAGATCTAGCTGGTCTGTCATATTATAATAGAGACAGTAGATCTAGCTGGTCTGTCATATTATAATAGAGACAGTAGATCTAGCTGGTCTGTCATATTATAATAGAGACAGTAGATCTAGCTGGTCTGTCATATTATAATAGAGACAGTAGATCTAGCTGGTCTGTCATATTATAATAGAGACAGTAGATCTAGCTGGTCTGTCATATTATAATAGAGACAGTAGATCTAGCTGGTCTGTCATATTATAATAGAGACAGTAGATCGAGCTGGTCTGTCATATTACAATAGAGACAGTAGATCTAGCTGGTATGTCATATTATAATAGAGACATTAGATCAAGCTGGTCTGTCAAAATATAATAGTGACAGTACATCTAGCTGGTCTGTCATATTACAATAGAGACAGTAGATCTAGCTGGTCTGTCATAATATAATAGAGACAGTAGATCTAGCTGGTCTGTCATATTATAATAGAGACAGTAGATCTAGCTGGTCTGTCATATTATAATAGAGACAGTAGATCTAGCTGGTCTGTCATATTATAATAGAGACAGTAGATCTAGCTGGTCTGTCATAATATAAGAGAGACAGTAGATCTAGCTGGTCTGTCATATTATAATAGAGACAGTAGATCTAGCTGGTCTGTCATAATATAATAGAGACAGTAGATCTAGCTGGTCTGTCATAATATAATAGAGACAGTAGATCTAGCTGGTCTGTCATATTATAATAGAGACAGTAGATCTAGCTTGTCTGTCATATTATAATAGAGACAGTAGATCTAGCTGGTCTGTCATATTATAATAGAGACAGTAGATCTAGCTGGTCTGTCATATTATAATAGAGACAGTAGATCTAGCTGGTCTGTCATATTATAATAGAGACAGTAGATCTAGCTGGTCTGTCATATTATAATAGAGACAGTAGATCTAGCTGGTCTGTCATATTATAATAGAGACAGTAGATTTAGCTGGTCTGTCATATTATAATAGAGACAGTAGATCTAGCTGGTCTGTCATATTATAATAGAGACAGTAGATCTAGCTGGTCTGTCATAATATAATAGAGACAGTAGATCTAGCTGGTCTGTCATATTATAATAGAGACAGTAGATCTAGCTGGTCTGTCATATTATAATAGAGACAGTAGTTCTAGCTGGTCTGTCAAAATATAATAGAGACAGTAGATCTAGCTGGTCTGTCATATTATAATAGAGACAGTAGATCTAGCTGGTCTGTCATATTATAAAAAGACAGTAGATCTAGCTGGTCTGTCATATTATAATAGAGACAGTAGATCTAGCTGGTCTGTCATATTATAATAGAGACAGTAGATCTAGCTGGTCTGTCATATTATAATAGAGACAGTAGATCTAGCTGGTCTGTCATATTATAATAGAGACAGTAGATCTAGCTGGTCTGTCATATTATAATAGAGACAGTAGATCTAGCTGGTCTGTCATATTATAATAGAGACAGTAGATCTAGCTGGTCTGTCATATTATAATAGAGACAGTAGATCTAGCTGGTCTGTCATATTATAATAGAGACAGTAGATCTAGCTGGTCTGTCATATTATAATAGAGACAGTAGATCTAGCTGGTCTGTCATATTATAATAGAGACAGTAGATCTAGCTGGTCTGTCATAATATAATAGAGACAGTAGATCTAGCTGGTCTGTCATATTATAATAGAGACAGTAGATCTAGCTGGTCTGTCATAATATAATAGAGACAGTAGATCTAGCTGGTCTGTCATATTATAATAGAGACAGTAGATCTAGCTGGTCTGTCATATTATAATAGAGACAGTAGATCTAGCTGGTCTGTCATATTATAATAGAGACAGTAGATCTAGCTGGTCTGTCATAATATAATAGAGACAGTAGATCTAGCTGGTCTGTCATATTATAATAGAGACAGTAGATCTTGCTGGTCAGCCATAATATAATAGAGACAGTAGATCTAGCTGTTCTGTCATAATATAATAGAGACAGTAGATCTAGCTGGTCTGTCATATTATAATAGAGACAGTAGATCTAGCTGGTCTGTCATATTATAATAGAGACAGTAGATCTAGCTGGTCTGTCATATTATAATAGAGACAGTAGATCTAGCTGGTCTGTCATATTATAATAGAGACAGTAGATCTAGCTGGTCTGTCACATTATAATAGAGATAGTAGATCAAGCTGGTCTGTCATGATATAAGAGAGACAGTAGATCTAGCTGGTCTGTCATATTATAATAGAGACAGTAGATCTTGCTGGTCAGCCATAATATAATAGAGACAGTAGATCTAGCTGTTCTGTCATAATATAATAGAGACAGTAGATCTAGCTGGTCTGTCATATTATAATAGAGACAGTAGATCTAGCTGGTCTGTCATATTATAATAGAGACAGTAGATCTAGCTGGTCTGTCATATTATAATAGAGACAGTAGATCTAGCTGGTCTGTCATATTATAATAGAGACAGTAGATCTAGCTGGTCTGTCATATTATAATAGAGACAGTAGATCTAGCTGGTCTGTCATATTATAATAGAGACAGTAGATCTAGCTGGTCTGTCATAGTATAATAGAGACAGTAGATCTAGCTGGTCTGTCATAATATAATAGAGACAGTAGATCTAGCTGGTCTGTCATATTATAATAGAGACAGTAGATCTAGCTGGTCTGTCATAATATAATAGAGACAGTAGATCTAGCTGGTCTGTCATATTATAATAGAGACAGTAGATCTAGCTGGTCTGTCATATTATAATAGAGACAGTAGATCTAGCTGGTCTGTCATATTATAATAGAGATAGTAGATCAAGCTGGTCTGTCATAATATAATAGAGACAGTAGATCTAGCTGGTCTGTCATATTATAATAGAGACAGTAGATCTTAGCTGGTCTGTCATAATATAATAGAGACAGTAGATCTAGCTGGTCTGTCATAATATAATAGAGACAGTAGATCTAGCTGGTCTGTCATATTATAATAGAGACAGTAGATCTAGCTGGTCTGTCATATTATAATAGACAGTAGATCTAGCTGGTCTGTCATATTATAATAGAGACAGTAGATCTAGCTGGTCTGTCATATTATAATAGAGACAGTAGATCTAGCTGGTCTGTCATATTATAATAGAGACAGTAGATCAAGCTGGTCTGTCATGATATAAGAGAGACAGTAGATCTAGCTGGTCTGTCATATTATAATAGAGACAGTAGATCTTAGCTGGTCTGTCATAATATAATAGAGACAGTAGATCTAGCTGTTCTGTCATAATATAATAGAGACAGTAGATCTAGCTGGTCTGTCATATTATAATAGAGACAGTAGATCTAGCTGGTCTGTCATATTATAATTAGAGACAGTAGATCTAGCTGGTCTGTCATATTATAATAGAGACAGTAGATCTAGCTGGTCTGTCATATTATAATAGAGACAGTAGATCTAGCTGGTCTGTCATATTATAATAGAGACAGTAGATCTAGCTGGTCTGTCATATTATAATAGAGACAGTAGATCTAGCTGGTCTGTCATAATATAATAGAGACAGTAGATCTAGCTGGTCTGTCAAAATATAATAGAGACAGTAGATCTTGCTGGTCTGTCATAATATAATAGAGACAGTAGATCTAGCTGGTCTGTCATAATATAATAGAGACAGTAGATCTAGCTGGTCTGTCATATTATAATAGAGACAGTAGATCTAGCTGGTCTGTCATATTATAATAGAGACAGTAGATCTAGCTGGTCTGTCATAATATAATAGAGACAGTAGATCTAGCTGGTCTGTCATATTATAATAGAGACAGTAGATCTAGCTGGTCTGTCATAATATAATAGAGACAGTAGATCTAGCTGGTCTGTCATATTATAATAGAGACAGTAGATCTAGCTGGTCTGTCATAATATAATAGAGACAGTAGATCTAGCTGGTCTGTCATAATATAATAGAGACAGTAGATCTAGCTGGTCTGTCATAATATATAGAGACAGTAGATCTAGCTGGTCTGTCATAATATAATAGAGACAGTAGATCTAGCTGGTCTGTCATATTATAATAGAGACAGTAGATCTAGCTGGTCTGTCATAATATAATAGAGACAGTAGATCTAGCTGGTCTGTCATAATATAATAGAGACAGTAGATTTAGCTGGTCTGTCATAATATAATAGAGACAGTAGATCTAGCTGGTCTGTCATATTATAATAGAGACAGTAGATCTAGCTGGTCTGTCATATTATAATAGAGACAGTAGATCTAGCTGGTCTGTCATAATATAATAGAGACAGTAGATCTAGCTGGTCTGTCATATTATAATAGAGACAGTAGATCTAGGCGGTCTGTCATATTATAATAGAGACAGTAGATCTAGCTGGTCTGTCATATTATAATAGAGACAGTAGATCTAGCTGGTCTGTCATAATATAAAAGAGACAGTAGATCTAGCTGGTCTGTCAAAATATGAGACAGTAGATCTAGCTGGTCTTTCATATTATAATAGAGACAGTAGATCTACCTGGTCTGTCATAATATAGTAGAGACAGTAGATCTAGCTGGTCTGTCATAATATAATAGAGACAGTAGATCTAGCTGACCTGTCAAATTATAATAGTGACAGTAGATCTAGCTGGTCTGTCATAAAATAATAGAGACAGTATATCGAGGTGGTCTGTCATAGTATAAAAGAGACTGTAGATCTAGCTGGTCTGTCATATTATAAAAGAGACAGTAGATCTAGCTGGTCTGTCATAATATAATAGAGACAGTAGATCTAGCTGGTCTGTCATATTATAATAGAGACAGTAGATCTAGCTGGTCTGTCATAATATGATAGAGAGAGTAGATCTAGCTGATCTGTCATAATATAATAGAGACAGTAGATCTAGCTGGTCTGTCATATTATAATAGAGACAGTAGATCAAGCTGGTCTGTCATAATATAATAGAGACAGTAGATCTAGCTGGTCTGTCATATTATAATAGAGACAGTAGATCTAGCTGGTCTGTCATATTATAATAGAGACAGTAGATCTAGCTGGTCTGTCATAATATAATAGAGACAGTAGATCTAGCTGGTCTGTCATATTATAATAGAGATAGTAGATCTAGCTGGTCTGTCATAATATAATAGAGACAGTAGATCTAGCTGGTCTGTCATATTATAATAGAGACAGTAGATCTAGCTGGTCTGTCATATTATAATAGAGACAGTAGATCTAGCTGGTCTGTCATAATATAATAGAGACAGTAGATCTAGCTGGTCTGTCATATTATAATAGAGACAGTAGATCTAGCTGGTCTGTCATAATATAATAGAGACAGTAGATCTAGCTGGTCTGTCATAATAATAGAGACAGTAGATCTAGCTGGTCTGTCATATTATAATAGAGACAGTAGATCTAGCTGGTCTGTCATAATATAATAGAGACAGTAGATCTAGCTGGTCTGTCATATTATAATAGAGACAGTAGATCTAGCTGGTCTGTCATAATATAATAGAGACAGTAGATCTAGCTGGTCTGTCATATTATAATAGAGACAGTAGATCTAGCTGGTCTGTCATAATATAATAGAGACAGTAGATCTAGCTGGTCTGTCATATTATAATAGAGACAGTAGATCTAGCTGGTCTGTCATAATATAATAGAGACAGTAGATCTAGCTGGTCTGTCATATTATAATAGAGACAGTAGATCTAGCTGGTCTGTCATATTATAATAGAGACAGTAGATCTAGCTGGTCTGTCATAATATAATAGAGACAGTAGATCTAGCTGGTCTGTCATATTATAATAGAGACAGTAGATCTAGCTGGTCTGTCATAATATAATAGAGACAGTAGATCTAGCTGGTCTGTCATATTATAATAGAGACAGTAGATCTAGCTGGTCTGTCATATTATAATAGAGACAGTAGATCTAGCTGGTCTGTCATAATATAATAGAGACAGTAGATCTAGCTGGTCTGTCATATTATAATAGAGACAGTAGATCTAGCTGGTCTGTCATATTATAATAGAGACAGTAGATCTAGCTGGTCTGTCATAATATAATAGAGACAGTAGATCTAGCTGGTCTGTCATATTATAATAGAGACAGTAGATCTAGCTGGTCTGTCATAATATAATAGAGACAGTAGATCTAGCTGGTCTGTCATATTATAATAGAGACAGTAGATCTAGCTGGTCTGTCATATTATAATAGAGACAGTAGATCTAGCTGGTCTGTCAAAATATAATAGAGACAGTAGATCTAGCTGGTCTGTCATATTATAATAGAGATAGTAGATCTAGCTGGTCTGTCATAATATAATAGAGACAGTAGATCTAGCTGGTCTGTCATATTATAATAGAGACAGTAGATCTAGCTGGTCTGTCATATTATAATAGAGACAGTAGATCAAGCTGGTCTGTCATAATAATAGAGACAGTAGATCTAGCTGGTCTGTCATATTATAATAGAGACAGTAGATCTAGCTGGTCTGTCATAAAATAAAAGTGACAGTAGATCTAGCTGGTCTGCCATAATACAATAGAGACAGTCGATCTAGCTGGTCTGTCATATTATAATAGAGACAGTCGATCAAGCTGGTCTGTCATAATATAATAGAGACAGTAGATCTAGCTGGTCTGTCATATTATAATAGAGACAGTAGAACTAGCTGGTCTGTCATAATATAATAGAGATAGTAGATCTAGCTGGTCTGTCATATTATAATAGAGACAGTAGATCTAGCTGGTCTGTCATAATATAATCGAGACAGTAGATCTAGCTGGTCTGTCATATTATAATCGAGACAGTAGATCTAGCTGGTCTATCATATTATAATAGAGACAGTAGATCTAGCTGGTCTGTCATATTATAATAGAGACAGTAGATCTAGCTGGTCTGTCATAGTATAACATGGACAGTAGATCAAGCTGGTCTGTCATAATATAGAGAGACAGTAGATCTAGCTGGTCTGTCATATTATAATAGAGACAGTAGATCTAGCTGGTCTGTCATATTATAATAGAGACAGTAGATCTAGCTGGTCTGTCATAATATAATAGAGACAGTAGATCTAGCTGGTCTGTCATATTATAATAGAGACAGTAGATCTAGCTGGTCTGTCATAATATAATAGAGACAGTAGATCTAGCTGGTCTGTCATAATATAATAGAGACAGTAGATCTAGCTGGTCTGTCATATTATAATAGAGACAGTAGATCTAGCTGGTCTGTCATAATATAATAGAGACAGTAGATCTAGCTGGTCTGTCATATTAAAATAGAGACAGTAGATCTAGCTGGTCTGTCATAATATAATAGAGACAGTAGATCTAGCTGGTCTGTCATATTATAATAGAGACAGTAGATCTAGCTGGTCTGTCATAATATAATAGAGACAGTAGATCTAGCTGGTCTGTCATAATATAATAGAGACAGTAGATCTAGCTGGTCTGTCATAATATAATGGAGAATGTAGATCTAGCTGGTCTGTCATATTTATAATAGAGACAGTAGATCTAGCTGGTCTGTCATATTACAATAGAGACAGTAGATCTAGCTGGTCTGTCATATTATAATAGAGACAGTAGATCTAGCTGGTCTGTCATATTATAATAGAGACAGTATATCTAGCTGGTCTGTCATAATATAATAGAGACAGTAGATCTAGCTGGTCTGTCATATTATAATAGAGACAGTAGATCTAGCTGGTCTGTCATAATATAATAGAGACAGTAGATCTAGCTGGTCTGTCATAATATAATAGAGACAGTAGATCTAGCTGGTCTGTCATATTATAATAGAGACAGTAGATCTAGCTGGTCTGTCATAATATAATAGAGACAGTGGATCTAGCTGGTCTGTCATAATATAATAGAGACAGTAGATCTAGCTGGTCTGTCATATTATAATAGAGACAGTAGATCTCGCTGGTCTGTCAAAATATGATAGAGATAGTAGATCTAGCTGGTCTGTCATATTATAATAGAGACAGTAGATATAGCTGGTCTGTCATATTATAATAGCGACAGTAGATCTAGCTGGTTTGTCATAATATACCAGAGACAGTAGATCTAGCTGGTCTGTCATATTATAATAGAGACAGTAGATCTAGCTGGTCTGTCATATTATAATAGAGACAGTAGATATAGCTGGTCTGTCATATTATAATAGAGACAGTAGATATAGCTGATCTGTAATAATATAATAGAGATAGATCTAGCTGGTCTGTAATAATATAATAGAGACAGTAGATCTAGCTGGTCTGTCAAATTATAATAGAGACAGTAGATCTAGCTGGTCTGTCATATTATAATAGAGACAGTAGATCAAGCTGGTCTGTCATAATATAATAGAGACAGTAGATCTAGCTGGTCTGTCATATTATAATAGAGACAGTAGATCTAGCTGGTCTGTCATAATATAATAGAGACAGTAGATCTAGCTGGTCTGTCAAAATATAATAGAGACAGTAGATCTAGCTGGTCTGTCATATTATAATAGAGACAGTAGATCTAGCTGGTCTGTCATAATATAATAGAGACAGTAGATCTAGCTGGTCTGTCATATTATAATAGAGACAGTAGATCTAGCTGGTCTGTCATAATATAATAGAGACAGTAGATCTAGCTGGTCTGTCATATTATAATAGAGACAGTAGATCTAGCTGGTCTGTCATAATATAATAGAGACAGTAGATCTAGCTGGTCTGTCATATTATAATAGAGACAGTAGATCTAGCTGGTCTGTCATAATATAATAGAGACAGTAGATCTAGCTGGTCTGTCATATTATAATAGAGACAGTAGATCTAGCTGGTCTGTCATATTATAATAGAGACAGTAGATCTAGCTGGTCTGTCATAATATAATAGAGACAGTAGATCTAGCTGGTCTGTCATATTATAATAGAGACAGTAGATCTAGCTGGTCTGTCATAATATAATAGAGACAGTAGATCTAGCTGGTCTGTCATATTATAATAGAGACAGTAGATCTAGCTGGTCTGTCATATTATAATAGAGACAGTAGATCTAGCTGGTCTGTCATAATATAATAGAGACAGTAGATCTAGCTGGTCTGTCATAATCTAATAGAGACAGTAGATCTAGCTGGTCTGTCATATTATAATAGAGACAGTAGATCTAGCTGGTCTGTCATAATATAATAGAGACAGTAGATCTAGCTGGTCTGTCATATTATAATAGAGACAGTAGATCTAGCTGGTCTGTCATAATATAATAGAGACAGTAGATCTAGCTGGTCTGTCATATTATAATAGAGACAGTAGATCAAGCTGGTCTGTCATAATCTAATAGAGACAGTAGATCTAGCTGGTCTGTCATATTATAATAGAGACAGTAGATCTAGCTGGTCTGTCATAATATAATAGAGACAGTAGATCTAGCTGGTCTGTCATATTATAATAGAGACAGTAGATCTAGCTGGTCTGTCATAATATAATAGAGACAGTAGATCTAGCTGGTCTGTCATATTATAATAGAGACAGTAGATCTAGCTGGTCTGTCATATTATAATAGAGACAGTAGATCAAGCTGGTCTGTCATAATATAAGAGAGACAGTAGATCTAGCTGGTCTGTCATATTATAATAGAGACAGTAGATCTAGCTGGTCTGTCATAATATAATAGAGACAGTAGATCTAGCTGGTCTGTCATATTATAATAGAGACAGTAGATCTAGCTGGTCTGTCATAATATAATAGAGACAGTAGATCTAGCTGGTCTGTCATAATATAATAGAGACAGTAGATCTAGCTGGTCTGTCATATTATAATAGAGACAGTAGATCTAGCTGGTCTGTCATAATATAATAGAGACAGTAGATCCTGCTGGTCTGTCATATTATAATAGAGACAGTAGATCTAGCTGGTCTGTCATAATATAATAGAGACAGTAGATCTAGCTGGTCTGTCATATTATAATAGAGACAGTAGATCTAGCTGGTCTGTCATATTATAATAGAGACAGTAGATCTAGCTGGTCTGTCATAATATAATAGAGAGTAGTAGATCTAGCTGGTCTGTCATAATATAATAGAGACAGTAGATCTAGCTGGTCTGTCATATTATAATAGAGACAGTAGATCTAGCTGGTCTGTCATAATATAAAAGAGACAGTAGATCTAGCTGGTCTGTCATATTATAAAAGAGACAGTAGATCTAGCTGGTCTGTCATAATATAATAGAGACAGTAGATCTAGCTGGTCTGTCATATTATAATAGAGACAGTAGATCTAGCTGGTCTGTCATAATATAATAGAGACAGTAGATCTAGCTGGTCTGTCATAATATAATAGAGACAGTAGATCTAGCTGGTCTGTCATAATATAATAGAGGCAGTAGATCTAGCTGTTCTGTCAAAATATAATAGAGCCAGTAGATCTAGCTGGTCTGTCATAATATAATAGAGAGAGTAGATCTAGCTGGTCTGTCATATTATTATAGAGACAGTAGATCTAGCTGGTCTGTCATAAAATAATAAGAACAGTAGATCTCAATGGTCTGTCGTAATATATTAGAGACAGTAGATCTAGCTGGTCTGTCATAATATATTAGAGACAGTAGATCTAGCTGGTCTGTCATAATATAATAGAGACAGTAGATCTAGCTGGTCTGTCATAATATAATAGAGACAGTAGATCTAGCTGGTCTGTCATAATATAATAGAGACAGTAGATCTAGCTGGTCTGTCATATTATAATAGAGACAGTAGATCTAGCTGGTCTGTCATATTATAATAGAGACAGTAGATCTAGCTGGTCTGTCATATTATAATAGAGACAGTAGATCTAGCTGGTCTGTCATAATATAATAGAGACAGTAGATCTAGCTGGTCTGTCATATTATAATAGAGACAGTAGATCTAGCTGGTCTGTCATATTATAATAGAGACAGTAGATCAAGCTGGTCTGTCATAATATAATAGAGACAGTAGATCTAGCTGGTCTGTCATATTATAATAGAGACAGTAGATCTTGCTGGTCAGCCATAATATAATAGAGACAGTAGATCTAGCTGTTCTGTCATAATATAATAGAGACAGTAGATCTAGCTGGTCTGTCATATTATAATAGAGACAGTAGATCTAGCTGGTCTGTCATATTATAATAGAGACAGTAGATCTAGCTGGTCTGTCATATTATAATAGAGACAGTAGATCTAGCTGGTCTGTCATATTATAATAGAGACAGTAGATCTAGCTGGTCTGTCATATTATAATAGAGATAGTAGATCTAGCTGGTCTGTCATGATATAAGAGAGACAGTAGATCTAGCTGGTCTGTCATATTATAATAGAGACAGTAGATCTTGCTGGTCAGTCATAATATAATAGAGACAGTAGATCTAGCTGTTCTGTCATAATATAATAGAGACAGTAGATCTAGCTGGTCTGTCATATTATAATAGAGACAGTAGATCTAGCTGGTCTGTCATATTATAATAGAGACAGTAGATCTAGCTGGTCTGTCATATTATAATAGAGCAGTAGATCTAGCTGGTCTGTCATATTATAATAGAGACAGTAGATCTAGCTGGTCTGTCATATTATAATAGAGAGTAGTAGATCATAGCTGGTCTGTCATATTATAATAGAGACAGTAGATCTAGCTGGCCTGTCATATTATAATAGAGACAGTAGATCTAGCTGGCCTGTCATAACATAATAGAGACAGTACATCTAGCTGGTCTGTCATAATATAATAGAGAGAGACAGTAGATCAAGCTGGTATGTCAAAATATAATAGACAGTAGATCTAGCTGGTCTGTCATAATATAATAGAGACAATAGATCTAGCTGTTCTGTCATAATAGAGACAGTAGATCTAGCTGGTCTGTCATAATATAATAGAGACAGTAGATCTAGCTGGTCTGTGTCATATTATAATAGAGACAGTAGATCAAGCTGGTCTGTCATAATATAAGAGAGACAGTAGATCTAGCTGGTCTGTCATATTATAATAGAGACAGTAGATCTTGCTGGTCTGCATAATATAATAGAGACAGTAGATCTAGCTGTTCTGTCATAATATAATAGAGACAGTAGATCTAGCTGGTCTGTCATAATATAATAGAGACAGTAGATCTAGCTGGTCTGTCATATTATAATTTAGACAGTAGATCTAGCTGGTCTGTCATATTATAATAGAGACAGTAGATCTAGCTGGTCTGTCATATTATAATAGAGACAGTAGATCTAGCTGGTCTGTCATATTATAATAGAGACAGTAGATCAAGCTGGTCTGTCATAATATAATAGAGACAGTAGATCTAGCTGGTCTGTCATATTATAATAGAGACAGTAGATCTAGCTGGTCTGTCATATTATAATAGAGACAGTAGATCTAGCTGGTCTGTCATATTATAATAGAGACAGTAGATCTAGCTGGTCTGTCATAATATAATAGAGACAGTAGATCTAGCTGGTCTGTCATATTATAATAGAGATAGTAGATCAAGCTGGTCTGTCATAATATAAGAGAGACAGTAGATCTAGCTGGTCTGTCATATTATAATAGAGACAGTAGATCTAGCTGGTCTGTCATATTATAATAGAGACAGTAGATCTAGCTGGTCTGTCATAATATAATAGAGACAGTAGATCTAGCTGGTCTGTCATATTATAATAGAGACAGTAGATCTAGCTGGTCTGTCATAATATAATAGAGACAGTAGATCTAGCTGGTCTGTCATAATATAATAGAGACAGTAGATCTAGCTGGTCTGTCATATTATAATAGAGACAGTAGATCTAGCTGGTCTGTCATATTATAATAGAGACAGTAGATCTAGCTGGTCTGTCATATTATAATAGAGACAGTAGATCTAGCTGGTCTGTCATATTATAATAGAGACAGTAGATCTAGCTGGTCTGTCATATTATAATAGAGACAGTAGATCTAGCTGGTCTGTCATAATATAATAGAGACAGTAGATCTAGCTGGTCTGTCATATTATAATAGAGACAGTAGATCTAGCTGGTCTGTCATATTATAATAGAGACAGTAGATCTAGCTGGTCTGTCATATTATAATAGAGACAGTAGATCTAGCTGGTCTGTCATATTATAATAGAGACAGTAGATCTAGCTGGTCTGTCATATTATAATAGAGACAGTAGATCTAGCTGGTCTGGCATAATATAATAGAGACAGTAGATCTAGCTGGTCTGTCATATTATGATAGAGACAGTAGATCTAGCTGGTCTGTCATAAAATAATAGAGACAGTAGATCTAGCTGGTCTGTCATAATATAATAGAGACAGTAGATCTAGCTGGTCTGTCATATTATAATAGAGACAGTAGATCTAGCTGGTCTGTCATATTATAATAGAGACAGTACATCTAGCTGGTCTGTCATAATATAATAGAGACAGTAGATCTACCTGGTCTATCATATTATAATAAAGACAGTAGATCTAGCTGGTCTGTAAAATTATAATAGAGACAGTATATCTAGCTGGTCTGTCAAATTATAATAGAGACAGTAGATCAAGCTGGTCTGTCATAATATAATAGAGACAGTAGATCTGGCTTGTCTGTCATAATATAATAGAGACAGTAGATCTGGCTGGTCTGTCATAATATAATAGAGACAGTAGATCTAGCTGGTCTGTCATAATATAATAGAGACAGTAGATCTAGCTGGTCTGTCATAATATAATAGAGACAGTAGATCTAGCTGGTCTGTCATATTATAATAGAGACAGTAGATCGAGCTGGTCTGTCATAATATAATAGAGACAGTAGATCTAGCTGGTCTGTCATATTATAATAGAGACAGTAGATCTAGCTGGTCTGTCATAATTATAATAGAGACAGTAGATCTAGCTGGTCTGTCATATTATAATAGAGACAGTAGATCTAGCTGGTCTGTCATAATATAATAGAGACAGTAGATCTAGCTGGTCTGTCATATTATAATAGAGACAGTAGATCTAGCTGGTCTGTCATATTATAATAGAGACAGTAGATCAAGCTGGTCTGTCAAATATAATAGAGACAGTAGATCTAGCTGGTCTGTCATATTATAATAGAGACAGTAGATCTAGCTGGTCTGTCATAATATAATAGAGACAGTAGATCTAGCTGGTCTGTCATATTATAATAGAGACAGTAGATCTAGCTGGTCTGTCATATTATAATAGAGACAGTAGATCTAGCTGGTCTGTCATATTATAATAGAGACAGCAGATCTAGCTGGTCTGTCATATTATAATAGAGACAGTAGATCTAGCTGGTCTGTCATATTATAATAGAGACAGTAGATCTAGCTGGTCTGTCATAATATAATAGAGACAGTAGATCTAGCTGGTCTGTCATATTATAATAGAGACAGTAGATCTAGCTGGTCTGTCATATTATAATAGAGACAGTAGATCAAGCTGGTCTGTCATAATATAAGAGAGACAGTAGATCTAGCTGGTCTGTCATATTATAATAGAGCCAGTAGATCTTGCTGGTCTGTCATATTATAATAGAGACAGTAGATCAAGCTGTTCTGTCACAATATAATAGAGACAGTAGATCTAGTTAGTCTGTCATATTATAATAGAGACAGTAGATCTAGCTGGTCTGTCTTATTATAATAGAGACAGCAGATCTAGCTGGTCTGTCATATTATAATAGAGATAGTAGATCAAGCTGGTCTGTCATAATATAAGAGAGACAGTAGATCTAGCTGGTCTGTCATATTATAATAGAGACAGTAGATCTAGCTGGTCTGTCATAATATAATAGAGACAGTAGATCTAGCTGGTCTGTCATATTATAATAGAGACAGTAGATCTAGCTGGTCTGTCATAATATAATAGAGACAGTAGATCTAGCTGGTCTGTCATAATATAATAGAGACAGTAGATCTAGCTGGTCTGTCATATTATAATAGAGACAGTAGATCTAGCTGGTCTGTCATATTATAATAGAGACAGTAGATCTAGCTGGTCTGTCATATTATAATAGAGACAGTAGATCTAGCTGGTCTGTCATATTATAATAGAGACAGTAGATCTAGCTGGTCTGTCATATTATAATAGAGACAGTAGATCTAGCTGGTCTGTCATAATATAATAGAGACAGTAGATCTAGCTGGTCTGTCATATTATAATAGAGACAGTAGATCTAGCTGGTCTGTCATATTATAATAGAGACAGTAGATCTAGCTGGTCTGTCATATTATAATAGAGACAGTATATCTAGCTGGCCTGTCATAATATAATAGAGACAGTAGATCTAGCTGGTCTGTCATATTATAATAGAGATAGTAGATCAAGCTGGTCTGTCAAAATATAATAGAGACTGTAGATCTAGCTGGTCTGTCATATTATAATAGAGACAGTAGATCTAGCTGGTCTGTCATATTATTATAGAGACAGTAGATCTAGCTGGTCTGTCATAAAATAATAGAGATAGTAGATCTTGCTGGTCTATCATAATATAGTAGAGACTGTAGATCTTACTGGTCTGTCATATTATAATAGAGACAGTAGATCTTGCTGTTCTGTCATAATATAATAGAGACAGTAGATCTAGCTGGTCTGTCATATTGTAATAGAGACAGTAGATCTAGCTGGTCTGTCATATTATAATAGAGACAGTAGATCTTGCTGGTCTGTCATAATATAATAGAGACAGTAGATCTAGCTGGTCTGTCATATTATAATAGAGACAGTAGATCTAGCTGGTCTGTCATATTATAATAGAGACAGTAGATCTAGCTGGTCTGTCATAATATAATAGAGACAGTAGATCTAGCTGGTCTGTCATATTATAATAGAGACAGTAGATCTAGCTGGTCTGTCATATTATAATTTAGACAGTAGATCTAGCTGGTCTGTCATATTATAATAGAGACAGTAGATCTAGCTGGTCTGTCATAATATAATAGAGACAGTAGATCTAGCTGGTCTGTCATATTATAATAGAGACAGTAGATCTAGCTGGTCTGTCATATTATAATAGAGACAGTAGATCTAGCTGGTCTGTCATAATATATAGAGACAGTAGATCTAGCTGGTCTGTCATAATATAATAGAGAAAGTAGATCTAGCTGGTCTGTCATATTATAATAGAGACAGTAGATCTAGCTGGTCTGTCATAAAATAATAGAGACAGTAGATCAAGCTGGTCTGTCAAATATAATAGAGACAGTAGATCTAGCTGGTCTGTCATATTATAATAGAGACAGTAGATCTAGCTGGTCTGTCATAATATAATAGAGACAGTAGATCTAGCTGGTCTGTCAAATTATAAAATAGACAGTAGATCTAGCTGGTCTGTCATATTATAATAGAGACAGTAGATCTAGCTGGTCTGTCATAATATAATAGAGACAGTAGATCTAGCTGGTCTGTCATATTATAATAGAGACAGTAGATCTAGCTGGTCTGTCATATTATAATAGAGACAGTAGATCTAGCTGGTCTGTCATATTATAATAGAGACAGTAGATCTAGCTGGTCTGTCATATTATAATAGAGACAGTAGATCTAGCTGGTCTGTCATATTATAATAGAGACAGTAGATCTAGCTGGTCTGTCATATTATAATAGAGACAGTAGATCTAGCTGGTCTGTCACAATATAATAGAGACAGTAGATCTAGCTGGTCTGTCATATTATAATAGAGACAGTAGATCTAGCTGGTCTGTCATGGTCTTATAATAGAGACAGTAGATCTAGCTGGTCTGTCATATTATAATAGAGACAGTAGATCTAGCTGGTCTGTCATAATATAATAGAGACAGTAGATCTAGCTGGTCTGTCATATTATAATAGAGACAGTAGATCTAGCTGGTCTGTCATAATATAATAGAGACAGTAGATCTAGCTGGTCTGTCATATTATAATAGAGACAGTAGATCTAGCTGTCTGTCATAAAATAATAGAGACAGTAGAATCAAGCTGGTCTGTCAAAATATAATAGAGACAGTAGATCTAGCTGGTCTGTCATATTATAATAGAGACAGTAGATCTAGCTGTTCTGTCACAATATAATAGAGACAGTAGATCTAGCTGGTCTGTCTAGCTGGTCTGTCATATTATAATAGAGACAGTAGATCTAGCTGGTCTGTCATATTATAATAGAGACAGTAGATCTAGCTGGTCTGTTGTACTATAATAGAGACAGTAGATCTTGCTGGTCTGTCATATTATAATAGAGAGAGTAGATATAGCTGGTCTGTCATATTAAAGAGACAGTAGATTTAGCTGGTCTGTAATTTTATAATAGAGACAGTAGATCTAGCTGGTCTGTCATAATATAATAGAGACAGTAGATCTAGCTGGTCTGTCATAATATAATAGAGACAGTAGATCTAGCTGGTCTGTCATATTATAATAGAGACAGTAGATCTAGCTGGTCTGTCATATTATAATAGAGACAGTAGATCTAGCTGGTCTGTCATAATATAATAGAGACAGTAGATCTAGCTGGTCTGTCATATTATAATAGAGACAGTAGATCTAGCTGGTCTGTCATAATATAATAGAGACAGTAGATCTAGCTGGTCTGTCATATTATAATAGAGACAGTAGATCTAGCTGGTCTGTCATAATATAATAGAGACAGTAGATCTAGCTGGTCTGTCATAATATAATAGAGACAGTAGATCTAGCTGGTCTGTCATATTATAATAGAGACAGTAGATCTAGCTGGTCTGTCATAATATAATAGAGAGTAGATCTAGCTGGTCTGTCATATTATAATAGAGACAGTAGATCTAGCTGGTCTGTCATATTATAATAGAGACAGTAGATCTAGCTGGTCTGTCATATTATAATAGAGACAGTAGATCTAGCTGGTCTGTCATATTATAATAGAGACAGTAGATCTAGCTGGTCTGTCATAAAATAATAGAGATAGTAGATCAAGCTGGTCTGTCATAATAAAAAGAGAGACAGTAGTTCTAGCTGGTCTGTCATAATCTAATAGAGACATTGGATCTAGCTGGTCTGTCATATTATAATAGAGACAGTAGATCTAGCTGGTCTGTCATATTATAATAGAGATAGTAGATCAAGCTGGTCTGTCATAATATAAGAGAGACAGTAGATCTAGCTGGTCTGTCATATTATAATAGAGACAGTAGATCTAGCTGGTCTGTCATAATATAATAGAGACAGTAGATCTAGCTGGTCAGCCATAATATAATAGAGACAGTAGATCTAGCTGTTCTGTGATAATATAATAGAGACCGTAGATCTAGCTGGTCTGTCATATTATAGATCTAGCTGGTCTGTCATTAGACAGTAGATCTAGCTGGTCTGTCATATTATAATAGAGACAGTAGATCTAGCTGGTCTGTCATATTATAATAGAGACAGTAGATCTAGCTGGTCTGTCATATTATAATAGAGATAGTAGATCAAGCTGGTCTGTCATGATATAATAGAGACAGTAGATCTAGCTGGTCTGTCATATTATAATAGAGACAGTAGATCTTGCTGGTCTGTCATAATATAATAGAGACAGTAGATCTAGCTGTTCTGTCATAATATAATAGAGACAGTAGATCTAGCTGGTCTGTCATATTATAATAGAGACAGTAGATCTAGCTGGTCTGTCATATTATAATAGACAGTAGATCTAGCTGGTCTGTCATATTATAATAGAGACAGTAGATCTAGCTGGTCTGTCATATTATAATAGAGACAGTAGATCTAGCTGGTCTGTCATATTATAATAGAGACAGTAGATCTAGCTGGTCTGTCATATTATAATAGAGACAGTAGATCTAGCTGGTCTGTCATATTATAATAGAGACAGTAGATCTAGCTGGTCTGTCATATTATAATAGAGACAGTAGATCTAGCTGGTCTGTCATATTATAATAGAGACAGTAGATCTAGCTGGTCTGTCATAATATAATAGAGACAGTAGATCTAGCTGGTCTGTCATATTATAATAGAGACAGTAGATCTAGCTGGTCTGTCATAATATAATAGAGACAGTAGATCTAGCTGGTCTGTCATATTATAATAGAGACAGTAGATCTAGCTGGTCTGTCATAAAATAATAGAGATGGTAGATCAAGCTGGTCTGTCATAATATAATAGAGACAGTAGATCTAGCTGGTCTGTCATATTATAATAGAGAGTAGTAGATCTAGCTGGTCTGTCATAATATAATAGAGACAGTAGATCTAGCTGGTCTGTCATATTATAATAGAGACAGTAGATCTAGCTGGTCTGTCATAATATAATAGAGACAGTAGATCTAGCTGGTCTGTCATATTATAATAGAGACAGTAGATCTAGCTGGTCTGTCATAATATAATAGAGACAGTAGATCTAGCTGGTCTGTCATATTATAATAGAGACAGTAGATCTAGCTGGTCTGTCATATTATAATAGAGACAGTAGATCTAGCTGGTCTGTCATAATATAATAGAGACAGTAGATCTAGCTGGTCTGTCATATTATAATAGAGACAGTAGATCTAGCTGGTCTGTCATAATATAATAGAGACAGTAGATCTAGCTGGTCTGTCATATTATAATAGAGACAGTAGATCTAGCTGGTCTGTCATATTATAATAGAGACAGTAGATCTAGCTGGTCTGTCATATTATAATAGAGACAGTAGATCTAGCTGGTCTATCATATTATAATAGAGACAGTAGATCTAGCTGGTCTATCATATTATAATACAGAAAGTAGATCTAGCTGGTCTGTCATAATATAATAGAGAACGTAGATATAGCTGGTCTGTCATATTATAATAGAGACAGTAGATCTAGCTTGTCTGTCATTTTATAAAAGAGACAGTAGATCTAGCAGGTCTGTCATAATATAAGAGAGACAGTAGATCTAGCTGGTCTGTCATATTATAATAGAGACAGTAGATCTAGCTGGTCTGTCATAATATAATAGAGACAGTAGATCTAGCTGTTCTGTCATACTATAATAGAGACAGTAGATCTAGCTGGTCTGTCATAGTATAATATGGACAGTAGATCTAGCTGGTCTGTCAAATTATAATAGAGACAGTAGATCTAGCTGGTCTGTCATATTATAATAGAGACAGTAGATCTAGCTGGTCTGTCATACTATAATAGAGACAGTAGATCTAGCTGGTCTGTCATATTATAATAGAGAAAGTAGAACAAGCTGGTCTGTCATAGTATAATATGGACAGTAGATCTAGCTGGTCTGTCAAATTATAATAGAGACAGTAGAGAGCTGGTCTGCTGGTCATCATATAATAGAGACAGTAGATCTAGCTGGTCTGTCATAATATAATAGAGACAGTAGATCTAGCTGGTCTGTCATATTATAATAGAGACAGTAGATCTAGCTGGTCTGTCATATTATAATAGAGACAGTAGATCTAGCTGGTCTGTCATATTATAATAGAGACAGTAGATCTAGCTGGTCTGTCATATATAATAGAGACAGTAGATCTAGCTGGTCTGTCATAATATAATAGAGACAGTAGATCTAGCTGGTCTGTCATAATATAATAGAGACAGTAGATCTAGCTGGTCTGTCATAATATAATAGAGACAGTAGATCTAGCTGGTCTGTCATATTATAATAGAGACAGTAGATCTAGCTGGTCTGTCATATTATAATAGAGACAGTAGATCAAGCTGGTCTGTCATAATATAATAGAGACAGTAGATCTAGCTGGTCTGTCATATTATAATAGAGACAGTAGATCTAGCTGGTCTGTCATAATATAATAGAGACAGTAGATCTAGCTGGTCTGTCATAATATAATAGAGACAGTAGATCTAGCTGGTCTGTCATATTATAATAGAGACAGTAGATCTAGCTGGTCTGTCATATTATAATAGAGACAGTAGATCTAGCTGGTCTGTCATATTATAATAGAGACAGTAGATCTAGCTGGTCTGTCATAATATAATAGAGACAATAGATCTAGCTGGTCTGTCATATTATAATAGAGACAGTAGATCAAGCTGGTCTGTCACAATATAATAGAGACAGTAGATCTAGCTGGTCTGTCATATTATAATAGAGAAAGTAGATCTAGCTGGTCTGTCATATTATAATAGAGACAGTAGATCGAAATGGTCTGTCATAATATAATAGAGACAGTAGATCTAGCTGGTCTGTCATAATATAATAGAGACAGTAGATCTATCTTGTCTGTCATATTATAATAGAGACAGTAGATCTAGCTGGTCTGTCATAATATAATAGAGACAGTAGATCTAGCTGGTCTGTCATATTATAATAGAGACAGTAGATCTAGCTGGTCTGTCATAATATAATAGAGACAGTAGATCAAGCTGGTCTGTCAAAATATAATAGAGACAGTAGATCTAGCTGGTCTGTCATATTATAATAGAGACAGTAGATCTAGCTGGTCTGTCATAATATAATAGAGACAGTAGATCTAGCTGGTCTGTCATATTATAAAAGAGACAGTAGATCTAGCTGGTCTGTCATATTATAATAGAGAGAGTAGATCTAGCTGGTCTGTAAAAATATAATAGACAGTAGATCTTGCTGGTCTGTCATAAAATAGTAGAGATAGTAGATCAAGCTGGTCTGTAATATTGTAATAGAGACAGTAGATCTAGCTGGTCTGTCATATTATAATAGAAACAGTAGATCTAGCTGGTTTGTAATATTATAAAAGAGACAGTAGATCTAGCTGGTCTGTCATAATATAATAGAGACAGTAGATCTAGCTGGTCTGTCATAATATAATAGAGACAGTAGATCTAGCTGGTCTGTCATATTATAATAGAGACAGTAGATCTAGCTGGTCTGTCATATTATAATAGAGACAGTAGATCTAGCTGGTCTGTCATATTATAATAGAGACAGTAGATCTAGCTGGTCTGTCATAATATAATAGAGACAGTAGATCTAGCTGGTCTGTCATATTATAATAGAGACAGTAGATCTAGCTGGTCTGTCATATTATAATAGAGACAGTAGATCTAGCTGGTCTGTCATATTATAATAGAGACAGTAGATCTAGCTGGTCTGTCATATTATAATAGAGACAGTATATCTAGCTGGTCAGTCATAATATAATAGAGACAGTAGATCTAGCTGGTCTGTCATATTATAATAGAGACAGTAGATCTAGCTGGTCTGTCATATTATAATAGAGACAGTAGATCTTGCTGGTCTGTCATAATATAATAGAGACAGTAGATCTAGCTGTTCTGTCATAATATAATAGAGACAGTAGATCTAGCTGGTCTGTCATATTATAATAGAGACAGTAGATCTAGCTGGTCTGTCATATTATAATAGAGACAGTAGATCTAGCTGGTCTGTCATAATATAATAGAGACAGTAGATCTAGCTGGTCTGTCATATTATAATTGAGACAGTAGATCTAGCAGGTCAGTCATATTATAATTGAGACAGTAGATATAGCTGGTCTGTCATAATATAATAGAGACAGTAGATCTAGCAGGTCAGTCATATTATACTTGAGACAGTAGATCTAGCTGGTCTGTCATAAAATAATGGAGACAGTAGATCTAGCTGGTCTGTCATAATATAATAGAGACAGTAGATCAAGCTGGTCTGTCATAATATAATAGAGACAGTAGATCTAGCTGGTCTGTCATAATATAATAGAGACAGTAGATCTAGCTGGTCTGTCATATTATAATAGAGACAGTAGATCTAGCTGGTCTGTCATATTATAATAGAGACAGTAGATCAAGCTGGTCTGTCATAATATAATAGAGACAGTAGATCTAGCTGGTCTGTCATATTATAATAGAGACAGTAGATCTAGCTGGTCTGTCATATTATAATAGAGACAGTAGATCTAGCTGGTCTGTCATATTATAATAGAGACAGTAGATCTAGCTGGTCTGTCATAATATAATAGAGACAGTAGATCTAGCTGGTCTGTCATATTATAATAAAGACAGTAGATCTAGCTGGTCTGTCATAATATAATAGAGACAGTAGATCTAGCTGGTCTGTCATATTATAATAGAGACAGTAGATCTAGCTGGCATGTCATAAAATAATAGAGACAGTAGATCAAGCTGGTCTGTCATAATATAATAGAGACAGTAGATCTAGCTGGTCTGTCATATTATAATAGAGACCGTAGATCAAGCTGGTCTGTCATATTATAATAGAGACAGTAGATCTAGCTGGTCTGTCATAATATAATAGAGACAGTAGATCAGGCTCGTCTGTCATATTATAATAGAGACAGTAGAGCTAGCTGGTCTGTCATAATTTAGAGACAGTAGATCTAGCTGGTCTGTCATATTATAATAGAGAAAGTAGATCTAGCTGGTCTGTCATAATATAATAGAGACAGTAGATCTAGCTGGTCTGTCATATTATAATAGAGACAGTAGATCTAGCTGGTCTGTCATAATTATAATAGAGACAGTAGATCTAGCTGGTCTGTCATATTATAATAGAGACAGTAGATCTAGCTGGTCTGTCATATTATAATAGAGACAGTAGATCTAGCTGGTCTGTCATATTATAATAGAGACAGTAGATCTAGCTGGTCTGTCATAATATAATAGAGACAGTAGATCTAGCTGGTCTGTCATATTATAATAGAGACAGTAGATCTAGCTGGTCTGTCATGTTATAATAGAGACAGTAGATCTAGCTGGTCTGTCATATTATAATAGAGACAGTAGATCTAGCTGGTCTGTCATAATATAATAGAGACAGTAGATCTAGCTGGTCTGTCATAATATAATAGAGACAGTAGATCTAGCTGGTCTGTCATAATATAATAGAGACAGTAGATCTAGCTGGTCTGTCATATTATAATAGAGACAGTAGATCTAGCTGGTCTGTCATAAAATAATAGAGATGGTGAATCAAGCTGGTCTGTCAAAATATAATAGAGACAGTAGATCTAGCTGGTCTGTCATATTATAATAGAGACAGTAGATCTAGCTGGTCTGTCACAATATAATAGAGACAGTAGATCTAGCTGGTCTGTCAAATTATAAAAGAGACATTAGATCTAGCTGGTCTTTCATATTATAATAGAGACAGTAGATCTAGCTGGTCTGTCATAATATAATAGAGACAGTAGATCTAGCTGGTCTGTCATATTATAATAGAGACAGTAGATCTAGCTGGTCTGTCATGATATAATAGAGACAGTAGATCTAGCTGGTCTGTCATATTATAATAGAGACAGTAGGTCTAGCTGGTCTGTCATATTATAATAGAGACAGTAGATCTAGCTGGTCTGTCATATTATAATAGAGACAGTAGATCTAGCTGGTCTGTCATATTATAATAGAGACAGTAGGTCTAGCTGGTCTGTCATATTATAATAGAGACAGTAGATCTAGCTGGTCTGTCATATTATAATAGAGACAGTAGATCTAGCTGGTCTGTCATATTATAATAGAGACAGTAGATCTAGCTGGTCTGTCATATTATAATAGAGACAGTAGATCTAGCTGGTCTGTCATATTATAATAGAGACAGTAGATCTTGCTGGTCAGTCATAATATAATAGAGACAGTAGATCTAGCTGTTCTGTCATAATATAATAGAGACAGTAGATCTAGCTGGTCTGTCATATTATAATAGAGACAGTAGATCTAGCTGGTCTGTCATATTATAATAGAGACAGTAGATCTAGCTGGTCTGTCATATTATAATAGAGACAGTAGATCTAGCTGGTCTGTCATAATATAATAGAGACAGTAGATCTAGCTGGTCTGTCATATTATAATAGAGACAGTAGATCTAGCTGGTCTGTCATATTATAATAGAGACAGTAGATCTAGCTGGTCTGTCATATTATAATAGAGACAGTAGATCTAGCTGTCTGTCAAAATATAATAGAGACAGTAGATCTAGCTGGTCTGTCATATTATAATAGAGATAGTAGATCAAGCTGGTCTGTCATAATATAATAGAGACAGTAGATCTAGCTGGTCTGTCATATTATAATAGAGACAGTAGATCTAGCTGGTCTGTCATGTTATAATAGAGACAGTAGATCTAGCTGGTCTGTCATAATATAATAGAGACAGTAGATCTAGCTGGTCTGTCATATTATAATAGAGACAGTAGATCTAGCTGGTCTGTCATAATATAATAGAGACAGTAGATCTAGCTGGTCTGTCATATTATAATAGAGACAGTAGATCTAGCTGGTCTGTCATAATATAATAGAGACAGTAGATCTAGCTGGTCTGTCATATTATAATAGAGACAGTAGATCTAGCTGGCATGTCATAAAATAATAGAGATAGTAGATCAAGCTGGTCTGTCATAATATAATAGAGACAGTAGATCTAGCTGGTCTGTCATATTATAATAGAGACAGTAGATCAAGCTGTTCTGTCATAATATAATAGAGACAGTAGATCTAGCTGGTCTGTCATATTATAATAGAGACAGTAGATCTAGCTGGTCTGTCATATTATAATAGAGACAGTAGATCTAGCTGGTCTGTCATATTATAATAGAGACAGTAGATCTAGCTGGTCTGTCATATTATAATAGAGACAGTAGATCTAGCTGGTCTGTCATATTATAATAGAGACAGTAGATCTAGCTGGTCTGTCATAATATAATAGAGACAGTAGATCTAGCTGGTCTGTCATATTATAATAGAGACAGTAGATCTAGCTGGCTGTCATAAAATAATAGAGACAGAATCAAGCTGGTCTGTCAAAATATAATAGAGACAGTAGATCTAGCTGGTCTGTCATATTATAATAGAGACAGTAGATCAAGCTGGTCTGTCATAATATAATAGAGACAGTAGATCTAGCTGGTCTGTCATATTATAATAGAGACAGTAGATCTAGCTGGTCTGTCATATTATAATAGAGACAGTAGATCTAGCTGGTCTGTCATATTATAATAGAGACAGTAGATCTAGCTGGTCTGTCATATTATAATAGAGACAGTAGATCTAGCTGGTCTGTCATATTATAATAGAGATAGTAGATCAAGCTGGTCTGTCATAATATAAGAGAGACAGTAGATCTGGCTGGTCTGTCATATTATAATAGAGACAGTAGATCTTGCTGGTCAGCCATAATATAATAGAGACAGTAGATCTAGCTGTTCTGTCATAATATAATAGAGACAGTAGATCTAGCTGGTCTGTCATATTATAATAGAGACAGCAGATCTAGCTGGTCTGTCATATTATAATTTAGACAGTAGATCTAGCTGGTCTGTCATATTATAATAGAGACAGTAGATCTAGCTGGTCTGTCATATTATAATAGAGACAGTAGATCTAGCTGGTCTGTCACATTATAATAGAGATAG
>NW_024608574.1:0-10000 GCF_018296145.1 Oncorhynchus tshawytscha
CCCCCTTACTGCATTTCAAACAGTTTTCATCTGTGTCTCATGAAGCCACTCAGATGTCTTCCCCTAACAGTGTTTCCCGTTAATGTCATTTTTGGAACAAACATTCACTCAGTCTACTGCCTTGTGAGCAGCAAAGGCGCACTGAGCTCTGTCCCCTCACTGTTTCTGTCTCTGTCCCCACTGAGCTCTGTCCCTCACTGTTTCTGTCTCTGTCCCACTGAGCTCTGTCCCTCCCTCTTTCTGTCTCTGTCCACTGAGCTATGTCCCTCACTGTTTCTGTCTCTGTCCCTCACGGTTTCTGTCTCTGTCCACTGAGCTCTGTCCCTCACTGTTTCTGTCTGTCCCTCACTGTTTCTGTCTCTGTCCACTGAGCTCTGTCCCTCACTGTTTCTGTCTCTGTCCCTCACTGTTTCTGTCTCTGTCCACTGAGCTCTGTCCCTCACTGTTTCTGTCTCTGTCCACTGAGCTCTGTCCCTCACGGTTTCTGTCTCTGTCCACTGAGCTCTGTCCCTCACCGTTTCTGTCTCTGTCCACTGAGTTCTGTCCCTCACTGTTTCTGTCTCTGTCCACTGAGCTCTGTCCCTCACCGTTTCTGTCTCTGTCCACTGAGTTCTGTCCCTCACTGTTTCTGTCTCTGTCCACTGAGTTCTGTCCCTCACGGTTTCTGTCCACTGAGCTCTGTCCCTCACTGTTTCTGTCTCTGTCCACTGAGCTCTGTCCCTCACGGTTTCTGTCTGTCCCTCACTGTTTGTCTCTGTTCACTGAGCTCTATCCCTCGCTGTTTCTGTCTCTGTCCACTGAGCTCTGTCACTCACTGTTTCTGTCTCTGTCCCCACTGAGCTCTGTCGGTCATGGTTTCTGTCTCTGTCCCTCAATGTTTATGTCTCTGTCCCCACTGAGCTCTGTACCCCACTGTTCTGGTCTGTCCCCACTGAGCTCTGTACCCCACTGTTCTGGTCTGTCCCCACTGAGCTCTGTCCCCCACTGTTCCGGTCTGTCCCTCACTGTTCGGTCTCTGTCCCCACTGAGCTCTGTCCCTCACTTTTCCGGTCTCTGTCCCCACTGAGCTCTGTCCTCCACTGTTCCGGTCTGTCCCCCACTGAGCTCTGTCCCTCACTGTCCCGGTCTGTCCCCACTGAGCTCTGACCCCACTGAGCTCTGTCCCCACTGTTCCGGTCTGTCCCCACTGAGCTCTGTCCCCCACTGTCCCTCTCTGTCCCCACTGAGCTCTGACCCCACTGTCTCTGTCCCTACAGGTGAGGAGTGGAAGACGGCCCGTCAACGTGGTTCCTCTGTACAGCACATCCTGCAGCCCATGGACTTCAGCCTCCAGCTGGCCAAATGCATGGTGGAGAAGGACACTAGGATGTCCAGGTAACACCAGACTGGGGGGGCTGAGCCAGGCAACACCAGACTGGGGGGGGGCTGAGCCAGGTAACACCAGACTGTTAACCAGACTGGGGAGGGGCTGAGCCAGGTAACACCAGACTGTTAACCAGACTGGGGGCTGAGCCAGGTAATACCAGACCAGATTAGTAAACCTCTGGTATCTACTGTGTTCCAGATTAGTAAACCTCTGGTATCTACTGTGTTCCAGATTAGTAAACCTCTGGTATCTACTGTGTTCCAGATTAGTAAACCTCTGGTATCTACTGTGTTCCAGATTAGTAAACCTCTATCTACTGTGTTCCAGATTAGTAAACCTCTGGTATCTACTGTGTTCCAGATTAGTAAACCTCTGGTATCTACTGTGTTCCAGATTCAAGGTGTCTGGAGAACTGCCTCTCCTCCATGTGAAGATCTCAGACCAGAAGATCCAGGGAGTGTTGGACCTGGTCAACAGCATCCCCCTGCCCCAGAGTGATTCCACCCCTTCCACCCCCACCCAGAAGGTACAGTTGGTATGCCCCAGAGTGATTCCACCTCTTCCACCCCCACCCAGAAGGTACAGTTGGTATACCCCAGAGTGAATCCGCCCCTTCCACCCCCACCCAGAAGGTACAGTTGGTATGCCCCAGAGTGATTCCACCCCTTCCACCCCCACCCAGAAGGTAAGATTGGTATGCCCCAGAGTAATTCCACCCCCCCACCCAGAAGGTAAGATTGGTATGCCCCAGAGTAATTCCACCCCCCGCCCAGAAGGTACAGTTGGTATGCCCCAGAGAGGGATTCCACCCCCACCCAGAAGGTACAGTTGGTATGCCCCAGAGTGATTCCACCCCCACCCAGAAGGTACAGTTGGTATGCCCCAGAGGGATTCCACCCTTCTACCCCCACCCAGAAGGTACAGTTGGTATGCCCCAGAGGGATTCCACCCCACCCAGAAGGTACAGTTGGTATGCCCCAGAGTGATTCCACCCCCCACCCAGAAGGTACAGTTGGTATGCCCCAGAGGGATTCCACCCCTTCTACCCCCACCCAGAAGGTACAGTTGGTATGCCCCAGAGATTCCACCCCCACCCAGAAGGTACAGTTGGTATGCCCCAGAGGGATTCCACCCCTTCTACCCCCACCCAGAAGGTACAGTTGGTATGCCCCAGAGTGATTCCACCCCCATCCAGAAGGTACAGTTGGTATGCCCAGAGTGATTCCATCCCCACCCAGAAGGTACAGTTGGTTTGCCCCAGAGTTATTCCCCCCCCACCTAGAAGGTACAGTTGTATGCCCCAGAGTGATTCCACCCCCACCCAGAAGGTACAGTTGGTATGCCCCAGTTCACCAGTAGAGTAGCCTCTACACACCCATTATATTGGTACAGATTGGTATGCCCCAGTTCACCAGTAGAGTAACCTACACACACCCATTATATTGGTACAGTTGGTATGCCCCAGTTCACCAGTAGAGTAACCTACACACCCATTATATTGGTACAGTAGAGTAGTGTACACACACCCATTATATTGGTACAGTTGGTATGACCCAGTTCACCAGTAGAGTAACCTACACACACCCATTATATTGGTACAGTTCATCATGTTTAATAGTAATAGGATTGATAATCAACTGTTTTCTTCCCCCTCCCATCTTGTTTCCACTAGATGCTGTGTTTGTCTGAGGCCAGACCCAACGTCCTGGGTTTACAGTCCACCGTCCTGCTGGATGCATTAGAGACAGGTGGGGGTTGGTTCTTCACTAAACTGTTTCTGCAGGAACTGATCCAGGGTCTGCTGTTATCTGACCACTCTTAACGGTTATAATTGGGCGTCAGGTAATCTGATCCTAGATGGGATGCTCGTCCTGTCCCCTGGTCTTTGTCTAAAATGGCTGCCACGACTCAAGAGTTGTCTGTTGGGGACGGTGAGTCGATGTCGAGTGCAAGCCAGAATACAACAGCTCCCCCTCAGGGAACAGAAGACTGTATTTTAGAGTCAGCGGCTCAACCTCCTTCATCTGAACAAGATCAGACAAGGCATTTCCATGGCAACTATTACTGAAGAACAAAGACCAGGAGATAGAAGGACCATCTGTTATTGAAGAACAAAGACCAGGAGATAGATGGACCATCTGTTATTGAAGAACAAAGACCAGGACATAGATGGACCATCTGTTATTGAAGAACAAAGACCAGGAGATTGATGGACCATCTGTTACTGAAGAACAAAGACCAGGAGATAGAAGGACCATCTGTTATTGAAGAACAAAGACCAGGAGATTGATGGACCATCTGTTACTGAAGAACAAAGACCAGGAGATAGAAGGACCATCTGTTACTGAAGAACAAAGACCAGGACATAGATGGACCATCTGTTATTGAAGAACAAAGACCAGGAGATAGAAGGACCATCTGTTACTGAAGAACAAAGACCAGGAGATAGAAGGAAGAACAAAGACCAGGAGATAGATGGACCATCTGTTATTGAAGAACAAAGACCAGGAGATAGATGGACCATCTGTTATTGAAGAACAAAGACCAGGAGATAGATGGACCATCTGTTATTGAAGAACAAAGACCAGGAGATAGATGGACCATCTGTTACTGAAGAACAAAGACCAGGAGATAGAAGGACCATCTGTTACTGAAGAACAAAGAGGGGGGGGTTGCAAATCAATATTGGGAAGGTGTTCCTAATGTTTTGTCCACTCAGTGTATGTGTGATCTTTTTTACACTATGCAAACTGTATGTAGTCTGTATGTAATCTATATGTAGTCTATATTACTCTATATATTTATCTTCCTCCTCAGACTCAGATGGAGAGTCATATTATATGTCCGTGGATGAGGAGCACCAACCCTCCGTCATAGAGGAGCTGACTGACGTACACTTCAAGTTTGAAGTCAAAGCGGTACGGGGCGGTTTTGGTATTTTTTTTTCTCTATAATGTTCAAATAACCCCATAATCAAAGCAATACAGTGGGAGTCGAATGCACAACTCTGGTGTTGCTAAAGCGCTATGCTACACAGGACCACTGTCTAAAGCACTATGCTACACAGGACCCCTGTCTAAAGCGCTATGCTACACAGGACCACTGTCTAAAGCACTATGCTACACAGGACCACTGTCTAAAGCACTATGCTACACAGGACCACTGTCTAAAGCACTATGCTACATAGGACCACTGTCTAAAGCACTATGCTACACAGGACCACTGTCTAAGCGCTATGCTACATAGGACCACTGTCAAAGCGCTATGCTACATAGGACCACTGTCTAAAGCGCTATGCTACATAGGACCACTGTCTAAAGCACTATGCTCTACCAACTGAGCTACACAGGACCACTGTCTAAAGCACTATGCTCTACCAACCAGCTACACAGGACCACTGTCTAAAGCACTATGCTACACAGGACCACTGTCTAAAGCACTATGCTACATAGGACCACTGTCTAAAGCACTATGCTACACAGGACCACTGTCTAAAGCACTATGCTCTACCAACTGAGCTACACAGGACCACTGTCTAAAGCACTATGCTACACAGGACCACTGTCTAAAGCACTATGCTCTACCAACTGAGCTACACAGGACCACTGTCTAAAGCACTATGCTACACAGGACCACTGTCTAAAGCACTATGCTACACAGGACCACTGTCTAAAGCACTATGCTACACAGGACCACTGTCTAAAGCACTATGCTCTACCAACTGAGCTACACAGGACCACTGTCTAAAGCACTATGCTACACAGGACCACTGTCTAAAGCACTATGCTACACAGGACCACTGTCTAAAGCGCTATGCTCTACCAACCAAGCTACACAGGACCACTGTCTAAAGCACTATGCTACACAGGACCACTGTCTAAAGCACTATGCTACATAGGACCACTGTCTAAAGCACTATGCTACACAGGACCACTGTCTAAAGTGCTATGCTACACAGGACCCTGTCTAAAGCACTATGCTCTACCAACTGAGCTACACAGGACCACTGTCTAAAGCACTATGCTACACAGGACCACTGTCTAAAGCACTATGCTACATAGGACCACTGTCTAAAGCACTATGCTACACAGGACCACTGTCTAAAGCGCTATGCTCTACCAACTGAGCTACACAGGACCACTGTCTAAAGCACTATGCTACATAGGACCACTGTCTAAAGCACTATGCTACATAGGACCACTGTCTAAAGCACTATGCTCTACCAACTGAGCTACACAGGACCACTATCTAAAGCGCTATGCTCTACCAACTGAGCTACACAGGACCACTGTCTAAAGCGCTATGCTCTACCAACTGAGCTACACAGGACCACTGTCTAAAGCGCTATGCTACACAGGACCACTGTCTAAAGCGCTATGCTACACAGGACCCCTGTCTAAAGCGCTATGCTACACAGGACCACTGTCTAAAGCACTGTGCTACACAGGACCACTGTCTAAAGCACTATGCTACACAGGACCACTGTCTAAAGCACTATGCTACACAGGACCACTGTCTAAAGCACTATGCTACACAGGACCCTGTCTAAAGCACTATGCTACACAGGACCACTGTCTAAAGCACTATGCTACATAGGACCACTGTCTAAAGCACTATGCTACATAGGACCACTGTCTAAAGCACTATGCTACACAGGACCCTGTCTAAAGCACTATGCTACATAGGACCACTGTCTAAAGCACTATGCTACACAGGACCACTGTCTAAAGCACTATGCTCTACCAACTGAGCTACACAGGACCACTGTCTAAAGCGCTATGCTCTACCAACTGAGCTACACAGGACCACTGTCTAAAGCGCTATGCTACACAGGACCACTGTCTAAAGCACTATGCTACATAGGACCACTGTCTAAAGCACTATGCTACACAGGACCCCTGTCTAAAGCACTATGCTACACAGGACCCCTGTCTAAAGCACTATGCTACACAGGACCCCTGTCTAAAGCACTATGCTACACAGGACCCCTGTCTAAAGCACTATGCTACACAGGACCCCTGTCTAAAGCACTATGCTACACAGGACCACTGTCTAAAGCACTATGCTACACAGGACCCCTGTCTAAAGCACTATGCTACACAGGACCCCTGTCTAAAGCACTATGCTACACAGGAACCCTGTCTAAAGCACTATGCTACACAGGACCCTGTCTAAAGCACTATGCTACACAGGACCCCTGTCTAAAGCACTATGCTACACAGGACCACTGTCTAAAGCACTATGCTACACAGGACCCCTGTCTAAAGCACTATGCTACACAGGACCACTGTCTAAAGCACTATGCTACACAGGACCCCTGTCTAAAGCACTATGCTACACAGGACCCCTGTCTAAAGCACTATGCTACACAGGACCCCTGTCTAAAGCACTATGCTACACAGGACCACTGTCTAAAGCACTATGCTACACAGGACCACTGTCTAAAGCACTATGCTACATAGGACCACTGTCTAAAGCACTATGCTACACAGGACCACTGTCTAAAGCACTATGCTACACAGGACCACTGTCTAAAGCACTATGCTACACAGGACCACTGTCTAAAGCACTATGCTACACAGGACCACTGTCTAAAGCACTATGCTACACAGGATCACTGTCTAAAGCGCTATGCTACACAGGACCACTGTCTAAAGCACTATGCTCTACCAACCGAGCTACACAGGACCACTGTCTAAAGCGCTATGCTCTACCAACTGAGCTACACAGGACCACTGTCTAAAGCACTATGCTACACAGGACCACTGTCTAAAGCACTATGCTACACAGGACCACTGTCTAAAGCGCTATGCTCTACCAACTGAGCTACACAGGACCACTGTCTAAAGCACTATGCTACACAGGACCACTGTCTAAAGCACTATGCTACATAGGACCACTGTCTAAAGCACTATGCTCTACCAACTGAGCTACACAGGACCACTGTCTAAAGCACTGTGCTCTACCAACTGAGCTACACAGGACCACTGTCTAAAGCACTATGCTCTACCAACTGAGCTACACAGGACCACTGTCTAAAGCACTGTGCTCTACCAACTGAGCTACACAGGACCACTGTCTAAAGCGCTATGCTCTACCAACTGAGCTACACAGGACCACTGTCTAAAGCACTATGCTACACAGGACCACTGTCTAAAGCACTATGCTACACAGGACCACTGTCTAAAGCGCTATGCTCTACCAACTGAGCTACACAGGACCACTGTCTAAAGCACTATGCTACACAGGACCACTGTCTAAAGCACTATGCTACATAGGACCACTGTCTAAAGCACTATGCTCTACCAACTGAGCTACACAGGACCACTGTCTAAAGCACTGTGCTCTACCAACTGAGCTACACAGGACCACTGTCTAAAGCACTATGCTCTACCAACTGAGCTACACAGGACCACTGTCTAAAGCACTGTGCTCTACCAACTGAGCTACACAGGACCACTGTCTAAAGCACTATGGTCTACCAACTGAGCTACACAGGACCACTGTCTAAAGCACTATGCTCTACCAACTGAGCTACACAGGACCACTGTCTAAAGCGCTATGCTCTACCAACTGAGCTACACAGGACCACTGTCTAAAGCACTATGCTACACAGGACCACTGTCTAAAGCGCTATGCTACACAGGACCACTGTCTAAAGCACTATGCTCTACCAACTGAGCTACACAGGACCACTGTCTAAAGCGCTATGCTCTACCAACTGAGCTACACAGGACCACTGTCTAAAGCACTATGCTACACAGGACCACTGTCTAAAGCACTATGCTACATAGGACCACTGTCTAAAGCACTATGCTACATAGGACCACTGTCTAAAGCACTGTGCTACACAGGACCACTGTCTAAAGTGCTATGCTCTACCAACTGAGCTACACAGGACCACTGTCTAAAGCACTATGCTCTACCAACTGAGCTACACAGGACCACTGTCTAAAGCGCTATGCTACACAGGACCCCTGTCTAAAGCGCTATGCTACACAGGACCACTGTCTAAAGCACTATGCTACACAGGACCACTGTCTAAAGCACTATGCTACACAGGACCACTGTCTAAAGCGCTATGCTACATAGGACCACTGTCTAAAGCACTGTGCTACATAGGACCACTGTCTAAAGCACTGTGCTACACAGGACCACTGTCTAAAGCACTATGCTACATAGGACCACTGTCTAAAGCACTATGCTACACAGGACCAAGCGCTATGCTACACAGGACCACTGTCTAAAGCACTATGCTACACAGGACCACTGTCTAAAGCGCTATGCTCTACCAACTGAGCTACACAGGACCACTGTCTAAAGCACTATGCTACACAGGACCACTGTCTAAAGCACTATGCTACACAGGACCACTGTCTAAAGCGCTATGCTACACAGGACCACTGTCTAAAGCACTATGCTACACAGGACCACTGTCTAAAGCACTATGCTACACAGGACCACTGTCTAAAGCACTATGCTACACAGGACCACTGTCTAAAGCACTATGCTACATAGGACCACTGTCTAAAGCACTATGCTACATAGGACCACTGTCTAAAGCACTGTGCTACACAGGACCACTGTCTAAAGCGCTATGCTCTACCAACTGAGCTACACAGGACCACTGTCTAAAGCACTATGCTCTACCAACTGAGCTACACAGGACCACTGTCTAAAGCGCTATGCTACACAGGACCCCTGTCTAAAGCGCTATGCTACACAGGACCACTGTCTAAAGCACTATGCTACACAGGACCACTGTCTAAAGCACTATGCTACACAGGACCACTGTCTAAAGCGCTATGCTACATAGGACCACTGTCTAAAGCACTGTGCTACATAGGACCACTGTCTAAAGCACTATGCTACACAGGACCACTGTCTAAAGCACTATGCTACATAGGACCACTGTCTAAAGCACTATGCTACACAGGACCACTGTCTAAAGCGCTATGCTACATAGGACCACTGTCTAAAGCGCTATGCTACACAGGACCACTGTCTAAAGCACTATGCTCTACCAACCGAGCTACACAGGACCACTGTCTAAAGCACTATGCTACACAGGACCACTGTCTAAAGCACTATGCTACACAGGACCACTGTCTAAAGCGCTATGCTACACAGGACCACTGTCTAAAGCGCTATGCTACACAGGACCACTGTCTAAAAGCGCTATGCTACATAGGACCACTGTCTAAAGCGCTATGCTACACAGGACCACTGTCTAAAGCACTATGCTCTACCAACCGAGCTACACAGGACCACTGTCTAAAGCACTATGCTACACAGGACCACTGTCTAAAGCACTATGCTACACAGGACCACTGTCTAAAGCGCTATGCTACAAAGGACCACTGTCTAAAGCGCTATGCTACAAAGGACCACTGTCTAAAGCGCTATGCTACACAGGACCACTGTCTAAAGCACTATGCTACACAGGACCACTGTCTAAAGCACTATGCTACATAGGACCACTGTCTAAAGCACTATGCTACACAGGACCACTGTCTAAAGCGCTATGCTACATAGGACCACTGTCTAAAGCACTATGCTACATAGGACCACTGTCTAAAGCACTGTGCTACACAGGACCACTGTCTAAAGCACTGTGCTCTACCAACCGAGCTA